>NC_057812.1:521045773-521345773 GCF_018294505.1 Triticum aestivum
ACTGATCCGGCCGCATCCCGTCCGCCGGGGGAAAGGGAGTGCGGTGGCCTCTCTCTCTCTCTCACCGTTGGTCACTAATCCGGCCGCATCCCGTCCGCCAGGGGAAAGGGAGTGCAGTGGCCTCTCTCTCTCACCGTTGGTCACTGATCCGGCCGCATCCCGTCCACCGGGGGAAAGGGAGGAAGTGCATCGTTTCTCTGTTCGACGGCGCCGAGGCAGCACGTCCCGATCTGCGGTACACATCGTTCTCTCTGACCAAGCTCCGACGCGGCAGGGCCTACGCCACCTGCTCGTAGATTCCGCCCGCCGCCGCTCACCTAGTTACATCCCGACGACCTCCAGGTATCCCCTCCGGCCTTTCTCCACTGCCCGTTTTCCCACATCGCTGCATGTGGATCTTCCATAGTCTTTGCCTAAAATGTCGCTCGTCCGGCGTACTTTCCATATTGCATTCTCGTCCTCACACCGTTTTAGACAAACACAACCGTGTTGTTATCTTCCCTTAGGACAAGGAATATGCTTCTTTTTTGTCGTCGCATGTGTCATCAACTGTTATTGGCCAACAATTGTTTCCTTTCTACCTCTTTTTTGCAAACAGGGCTATCCATTTCACGTCGTTGCTATTGCGACCTTTTGGTGAACTGCACAAATCACTTTTTTCTTAAGAGTGTTTTGTGCAGTTGTACTAAAATGTCACACGAGCAACGTCTCTACATTTCAGTGCGACTGCACAAAGGGAGATTGGTTTTGCTCTATCCTCCTCATCCAACTCCGAGCCTAATCTTCTCCAACTAGTTAGTCTTAAGAGAGACTGCAAAGGTGACCGGCTTCTATTTGTGTGTTTATTGTTTCATCAGCAGTCCTCTATTATCGTAATCACACTTGATATCTTTGGAACAGGGACGCTCAGCTCTATTTTAGTGGAACTGCACAAAATGATCGGAATGTTGCATGCTCCAGACAGCTACTTTTTTTCTCAACATGCCTTGTTGATTTAGACAGAGCTGGGGGGACGTTGCTGCCAATGAAAGCATGGATCAATTTTAATTTAACACCATCTCACAACTTTTTCTTCAGTTGTGATGTAATTATTAGCTCTGATCTGCTAATAGTTGACATGCATTACCAAGGAAGTTAGTTTTTTATTGTTTCTGAAAGAGCATCGATGGCAAGACATGCGAAACAAAAGCTGAAAGCTCGCACCATTGTACAATTTCATGTCGCTCGAAAATTATTTGTATAGTACGTCAATTATGTAAACAAATGATGGAAGCTTGATAGCATTGCCAGAAGCCTCTTCAACATCCGGGTCCATGTGCCATGCACAAAATTATACTCCTTCGTTCCTAAATATTTGTCTTTTTACAAATTTCAAACAGGCGTATTTTAGAGTGTAGATTCACTCATTTTGCTTCGTATGTGTACTCCCTCCGTTCCCAAATATTCTATTCGTCTTAGCAGAGATTTCAACAAGTGACTACATACGGAGCAAAATGAGTGAATCTACACTCTAAAATATGTCTATATACATCTGTATGTGCCAGTCCATTTGAAATCTCTAAAATGACAAATATTTGAGAGAGAGAGTAGTCACTCATTGAAATCTCTAGAAATACAAATACTCCAGAGTATATTTAAAAACCGAGGGGGTAGTGCACAACCGCATGGGAGACTCAGCCCGGTCGTTGCGCCGCATTAATAGTGAGTAATGAGCAGTCAAATCATAAGCCCCACCTTTCCCACTATAAGTTGCTCTGAAGAAGCAACCATCAATACGCTGTTCTTTGAATCGGCTCATACTACTCCATCCGTCACTGTTTATACAGCGCGCTTCAGAAAAAAGAAAAAAATCTGTGGGACCAAGGCGACTAGCGATCGGCCTGAAAAATAGCATTGGTAGTTATAGCACGACGTCTATTACTAGAGGGAATAATGTGTACACACATGCATGCAGTGCTTCCACCCCGGGTACACACATGCATGCACTCCGTAGTAGTACAGTACATGGAGAGAAAATTGTGGACTTGATTGCGGTTACCACGCCCTAATTAATTGAGCATTATACCAAACGCGTCTAGGTGGTGGAAATGCATTGAGAGAAATGCATCATAATGAAGCGCGCCCTGTAAACTGTGACGGAGGGTGGAGTAGTATGAAGGTGCAAAACCAAGTACGCGTACTACTGCGCTTGGCTCTTCGCCCCTTCGTGAAGTCGAACAATGATGGTACTCCGCATGTTGGGTACTACAGTGTATGCCTCTGACAATCTGACACCGAATGGACTGATGCATGTCCACCGAGGGTAGGCTGCAAGCTTCTCCTCGTTCTGCGAGTTGATGGGACACACCAAAAAGTAGTGCTAGTCCATACTCCCTCCATCCGGTTAATATGGCTTAATCTTTTTTGTGGGTAAATGAGAGAGCTTTATTCATATATAAGCATTCTTAGGACGAGTAGCCAAGACACTGGTCACTAGGAAGCGAGGTACCCCGCAAAAAAGAAGTAGGAAGCGAGGGGTTTCATCAAGCCAGCTCTCGGCCACATTCAAAGTGCAGCAAGCACGGTTCGCACGAAGATGCGCCACAAGGTTTGCTGACCTGTTTACATGCTGAATAACAAAAAAAGAGGAAATATTACTGAGCGCTACTATTTGTAATAGGATATGAGCTAGAATTAAGCGAGAATTGTGGCGAGTGTTCCATGCAAGCAACTTCCATTATCACATGCGAGAACCCTCGAAGAGAACCAAATGTGTTGAAGATTGCCTTATCACATTTTAAAATTATAATAAGAGTGCAGACGCTCCTCCATCTGGTTCCTAGTACCAGTATAGTAGGTATCTTTATGGACTATAGTAGTAGTACTAGTAAACTTTGCGCTTGGCTGTTCGGGAAGTCGAACAATAATAGCACTAGTAGTATAGTGTATGCTTCTGGCAATCTGACACCGAATTAACTGTTGCACGTCCACCGCTTGAGCGAGGGAGAGCTTGCATTAGTCAAAAGTTTCTCCTTGTCCTGCGAGCCACCGCGCGCAAGCTTCTCCCGCCCTGCAACCTTCTCCTCGGTCGGCAAGTTGACGGGACACAGCAAAGTAATGCTAGTCCATGTTGCCTCCTCTCCAGTTAATATGGCTTAATTTCAAACGAGATAAATACACTGTCTGTCACTGTATATTTGTAAAAGTATGGTTAGTGGACTTCATAATATGCTCATTGCGCTCAATATATATATATTTTCCGGTGTTCATATGATCACTAGCTCACCCTGACTGAGTATGTGTGTGCATGCACGTGTAGGTTGAGCACTTGAGCGTGACCGTGTGTGTTCCGTCGTGTGCTCGGACATGCATGCATTAGGGCGTCGCGCGCATTTTTGCGTCCATGTGTATGTGTGACTGTTGCATACACGTAGGGGGAGTACGTGTAGGGGCCACTAAGGAGCAGTCAAATCACACAGTAAGTTAGTCGGAAGAAGCAACCATCATTTCACTCTTGAATGACACGTACGCAATATAAAATGGTTGATATGGAGAGAAAAATAAAACCACTATATATACACTAGCAAGAGCCTAAGCTACAAGCCTACTTGCTTAGGTTGCTCTCTTCACAAGCATAGAACGATGGGCCTGATCCCGCAGCTGGGGGAAGGGAACAATGTTCTGCGTAGACGCAGTCGACATCGGCGAGGGAGAAAACCCACAGTCGGTGCGTCCCAATCGGGGGTCACCGTGGTATGGGCCGATGCCGCGTCCCAACCGCCCTTCTAGCTACAGCCCGACATCCCAGGTAGTCCATCTTCCTTTTGGAGCCGACTTGCTCCACTGCCGTAGCTCCATCTCCATGTCGATCTTTCTCTACTTCTACCGGCTTCTACTTGTGATCAGTTTATGTCTCATGAACTAGTGCCAGTACTATTATTCTAATCACAATTCGTCAATATCTTTGCCATCAGTGATGCTCAGGTCGATTTTAGTGGAACTGCACAAAAGCATCGTATGATCCAAGGGTGCCAGCCGTCTTTCCTTCGACAGGTTCTACCTGGCCAGGAAATTAAATCATGTTTAAGGTTTAGGGTTTAAGTCGTAGTGACCCCATCAGTAGTTTTTCTATCGTACACACTCTCACAACTTTTTTCTTTAGTTGTGAAGTAAATGTTGGCTATGATCTGTGAATCATTGAGATGCATCAGCATGCATGTTATTTTTCCTTTGTATTTGATGGAATGTTGTAACGGGGCAACCTTGGAATAGGAATGAAAATGGAGTGGAAAAGTTTCCGTTTTTCCGGAGAAAAAATGGAAACGGAGAGAAACCAACGTTTCGTTTCATTGGATCGCGCCATCGAGCAAAACCAACGTTTAAATCACGTCTGTCATGTTCGTGTGTCACCCTCCTCCACGGCTCGACCCCACACGGTCGCTCGGTATGCCACTCACCGCAAACCGAGTATTATACCATAACTTCCCGCCAGCTTGTCGATGGATCGCGCCATGGAGTACTAGCACTACTGGAAGAGATTGACGAGTTGGGGGAGGACAGCTAGCTGTAGCACGGACTCCCAAGAACTTACTACTGGAAGAGATCGCACATGTTGTAGCCGGCTATTGTGACCTTTGAACACGGAGCAGCCACGTGCACCCGGAAGCGGCGCGGGCGAAGCTCTCTCAGCCGGTGCACCGCAATCAATGCCGACGCCAGTGAGAGGTCGCGTCCACTCTGGCCGGGCATGAATGCGGCACTGACCATTTCAGGCGGGAAGCACGCGCGGGTGATGAAGAGGGTTCGGGTTGGTTAGGACCGGCCGTGGCAGCAGTCCGGACGTGCACAAACAAGAGATGTTGTACGTTAATATTGCTGCGTATATAATTAACAACGTAAATAATGTGCCAGTTGGACAAATATGATTGGAGATGGAGATGGAAATGGAATTTTACGTAAACACGGATATGCATGTCTATGTCTATGTGTGTGTGCGTGTCGACTCTCGCGACCTGGAAGCGGGGGCGTGTTTTTGATCGAGTTTTCTTTCTTGGTATGTTAGAAAATCAGTTTGTCTAATTCACATCTAGATGTTATTTAAGAATATCACATCTAAGCTCCCACAAGTATATAATGTAGCAACAAGAAACAAGAAAAACTAGGAAAAGACCACAAACAGAGTGGACATCAACTTATATGTGACATAACTATGTCACATCTAGATGTGTCCTAGACAGACCCTTGAAAAATTGTCTGCCAGTTTTCATTTCTTTTTTTTGGGAACACGCGTATTCTATTTAAAACCACTGCTATGGAGAGATTTTTTTACTCCATTATAGCCTCTTGTTTGATAGAGTTTCTCGCATCTCGCTCTCTCACCCTCTCCATATCAAAACAAGATGACAGTGTCCACTCTATCTCTCTCCTCACCGGTGGTCACAGATCCGGCCGAATCCCGTCCGCTGCGAGAGGTGAGGAGGTGCAGCATTGACGTTGTCGCCGTCGGCAACGGAGGAAGCCGATGCGCACCGTCCTCTTGGAGCCGACGCTGGCGCGGACAAAGATCCTCCGAGCCCTTGTTCGCTGCCATCGTGTGGGCAGATCCCGTCCGCCCGCCTAAACGACATCTCGCCCACCTGAGGTATAACTTCTTGTACTGGTCCAGCTCCCCAGGTCGCTGCGTGCGGGTTTTCTTCTATGCGACTACTCCCTAGCTCCCCATGCATAGTAGCTAGGGTTCGTCGGCTAGTCCAACATCACCTACTAGTACTATTATAGAGGAAATGCCACTCAAAAATTTGTCCTGATTTATGCCTCGGTGGAGGTATACATGTTGTTTCGACAATAAGTACATGGTGGTTGTGCGGTCATTGTCCATATGGTGGTAGTACTATCACTGGTTAAATGAAGAAATGCTTTTTTTCTCGGGTATCCTGGTTTAGTTCCCATCAAGATAATTATGGTGCTTCTGTTTGTTGGTGTAATTTTCATTAATTCTTATTGACAATTGAGATGTCGTTGCTAACCCTTTTTTATATATTTTTGGAAACAGCGATGCGTTCTCCATACCCGGGCATGTCTTCCTCAATTTTAGTGGAACTGCACAAAATTGGATGGCCATTGTTGTTCCGCCTCACTGTCCTCTACCACGTGGTTCTTTCTTCCTCGAGCTTGATTACTAAGAAGAAACAGACCACAGTGAGGATTTGTCGAACTTCTTAGGTGCCTCACCCAAACTTGATGCCAAATGGATGATGCATCACCATGATGACCTATCGATGCTCATGGTTGCGCCTCATGGTTGCGTCGGCTGGTGAAGCTGATCGATTTTCAACGAAAAACAAGCTATCTTCCATCAGTGCTCTTTGCTTGTTACGCACAAAGATGATATCCTTCATCAGTTCACCTTAGTTGCGTTGGAGACGCAGTCGTCTTTCACGTTGGTGCAATTTTCGCTAGGGTTTTACGACAGGTGGGCCCAAAATGTGGCTGGCTCACCTGTCATACAGCCAAAAGCAGGTGCAGTGAAGGCACCGGAGGTCAGTCCATACTACAGTAGTATATATATAAGCGGGAGCCTCATCGCTTGTTCGCTAGGGTTTGCACTCTCCACACGCTCGCCGCACTACATATATGTTACTCCCTCCGTTCCGAATTACTTGTCTTAGATTTGTCTAGATACAGAGGTACCTAGCACTAAAATGAGTCTACATACATTTGCTAGGGTTTGCTATATTCATAGTCTCTCACCCTCTCTTCACCAGATCTAAACAAGACTGCATTGGCCTCTTGTCTCTCTCTCTCCCCCCTCATAGCTAGTGAAGGAGGCGTCCGTATCCCGTCGCACCGGGAAGGGGAGGAGGTGCAGCGTTCACTTTATCGCCTTCAGCGTGGGAGGCAATCCACTGTCGGCTGCGCTGTTCTCTTTCACCCAGCGCCTGTGCGGGAGGGCCACCGACCCCTTCTTCCTCGCTGTCGTACTTAGTGTGGGCAGATCCGGCCTCCCGCCGCACGCCTTGCCACATCTCGACGACCCTAAGGTATAAGTTTCTTTGAAACCGTCGTTGCTCTAGCTGCATGTGGATCTTTTTCGATCTGTAGTCGAATCTAGGTCTTGGTTCAAAGAGGAATGAAGGGTGCGGTGGGCTAGAGCAAGAATCTAGGACGTGGTTCAATGAGGAAAGGAGGGGCGGAAAGTAGTATAGACTGGCTATCCAGCAGCTTTGTAGGTCGAAAAGGGAAAAAGGGGGTAACCCAGTACACACATCTGTAAGGAACTGATCTCTTTTTTGAAAAGGGAAAGAAACTGGGGGGTCGGGTAGTTTGTGCACGACTAGATTTGCTGCCCTCACATAGGAAGAAGGTTCAAAGAGAACAAATATGGGACCAGCGCATATATGCTGCTTGGCTACATACTCTGCATCACCCATTTATACGTGTGGACGCACATGGTGTGGCAAGTCCCATACAGCTATTTTGTTGTTGTTAATCTCAGAATTAACTACTGATCTGTTTTAAAAGAATTTCTCTGTTAATATGAATCAATGCAACCGTTTTAGAAATGCTACTATCCTATACTTTGTTTTCCATTAAGATAAGGTAGATGCTTCTTTTCGTGGCTGCATGTTTCATCCTCCTTTATTGACCAGTAATTGTTTTCTTTTTTGCCTCTTAAAACAGGGATATCTATTCAACTTGTTGCTATAGAAAACTTAAATGTCACACTGGCAACTTTTCTTGATTTCAGTGCAACTGCACAAAACTTGATTGGATTTCCTATTCGTGTTGGTAGATTCATATTTAATGTTGGTCGTCTCATGAAAGGTCAGTACAGGCCTTCATCCACATGATCGTGCAGTGTGTTTTGAGATGCTGTGCTACTTGTATTGGTACTGTTTTAAATAAATGATGAATTGAAGCTATTGTATTGATGTCTTTTCCCATTAAGTAGTGAACAAAAATGGGACCAACCCAGACATGATGCTTGTTGCTTTGTTACAACAAATTCAGCATCACCCCCTTTATAAGCTTTGTCGTTCTTTATACATGTTGAAACAAGGCATTGTTAAGATAATGTCTCAGTCAATATGAATGAATCACACTGATGGAGAATTGCTACTCTCCTGCTTTGTTTCCCATTAAGATAAAGTAGATCAGTAGATGCTTTTCTTTTGGGAGTACAAGTCATCACCATTATTTCTTAGTAATTGTTTCCCTTATACCTATTGTTGCTTACAGGGATATCAAAATTAAAGCTCGGTTTTATTCCGACTTCGATTTTAGTTGAACTGCACAAAAGGAGCCAATGTGTAAGGCAAACTGCTGCATTACTGGGTCTAGTTGGTCGTTCCACTTTGCAGAAAGAAGCAGTCACTGTTTGCGCTACATTACAGAAGGAATGACCGAGAAGCTTTACAGAGTATTATTAGACACCGGTGACATGACTAGTCTGCAGAGACCATTGGCAATTTAACAATACGTGGAGTGCCCTGGGCAAAAAGTGCCCAAACAAGTATAAAAGCTACGACAGGACTCCACGATCATAGGCATTACATATTTTGAATGGGAAAAGCTTGTCAAAGTTTAATCATTGATGTTAGCAAGAAGACGTTAGTTTAATATATTGGAATTGGAAAACCTTGTCAAAATTTGCTCATTGATGTTAGCCAGAAGACATGCATTTGATATTTTTGAGTGGGACGCCCTTGCTGTGAGCAGCGTCGAGTGTTTTTTCCTATTCCTGTGTTCAGTTTAGAAGTAAATAGTTACTCTGCTGAGATATTCCTGTGTTAAGAGTTTGTTCTGAATATTGTCTATGTAATGCCAGGCCTTGTGTTTGATTGCAAAGTTGAGCTTGGAATGTTGTGGCATGCGGCATCACGAGCTGTTCACCGTGCCTCCTGAGAATAATGCTTCGTATTGTTTTGCATGTCGATCTAATGCTAGTGATTTGCTTGGCAAGAAGATCATCCTCTTTTGTTGTTTCCGTGCTTAAGAAGTTCATCATCTGATGTTTCATTCATAGCCTATATGACAAGTCGGGTAGGTTAGACGTGAAACCATATGATCTTCCGACCAACTCATGATATTAGGCCGTGATTGGATCGTCGTTTTCCAACCAAAACCGCTTGTAAAACTGACGCTTGTAAATTAAAGCAGATGGTCTCGGGCGAAGGCGCTTGGTTGGTCGATTTCGACTAGTAAAATATCGGAAGTACTTGACACACGATAAAAACGCTGAACGACACTTGGACGATTGCTAATCCAGCCGTTAGCTGTTGTTTCAGCCTTGCCCATGGATGGCATGATACGCACGTCGTGCATGTATCGTCTAGTAATGTCGTCCATATAGCAGTGCTCGTAAAATATACACTGGTCTCTCAAATTACACGCGTAACCCGCCAGTTTTACTTACAGACCTCGGGCCCTTGGTTTCATTACACCTGTATTTTACGCGTTGTTTTTGATGACTAGTAAATTACACTTGTATGTTAATACAGGTTTGAAATAAACCAGATCTCCCAAGCGCGGCCTTACCGTTTCATGCCGTCTCAGTTTCTCGAAGGTGCTCATAGGTGTCTGATGATCCTGGCTTCGTGAATGAGTAGCGGGCGCTGTATCAGACCATCCATAGGTCCCGCGAGGCCCTCTCCGTTGTCCTTCGAGTTGTTGCGCTCGCCGTGGCGCCGAGCATTGTTAACATCGTCAACGAACATGAGGATTCAGGAGATGACTTTATTTTGACTGGATGACACTAGGGACCCACTAGGGCCATAGCCGTACGTACGCAAGTGCCTCCTTATTATGTACAACTATTTTTTTTGCTTTCTCTTGGTTTCGTGACATCACGGTCCCACACCATTGTCAACCTATGTAGTCAATATAAACGAGAGAATTGCACAAGGTGCGGCTGACAGCTGGGACCAAGCAGCTCGAGCAGTATTTGTGTATTTTAGGCGTGAGCACTGCAGAGTTTTTCTTGGCGATGATTTCGTTGTTGTTCAGAGGAGAGCAGGGTATTAACTGGGTGGGCTGTGGCCCGTCTAACCTAGGCCAGATATCCAGCCCAGATACTAATTTTTTCAAGATGAAAATGGCTAGCCCAGCTATACGCCTTTTTGAGGAATACCCAAGCAAGGTCAACTTGTTATTCTCCGCCCTGCTGGGCTGCAAATCTTTCCTAGGAGGGATGCATTAGGCTTAACAGGAAAATGGGCTTTAAAAGTAATAATAAATGGGGTGTAATTATAAAAACTGGGCAGCAACTATAAAAAAATGCACCAAACACGAAATTATTTTATAAAATAGTATTTATGGATTTTGAAAATCTTAAATTTTCATTGTTGCGCGCGCAATGTTTCGTTCGATTTTTACGTAATACAAATTTATATTTAATCTGACTAGAAATTTCGGGATAAAAATATTTCGGAGCCCATCAAAATGTGGGAAATTTTATTGAATTCTGTCTTCAACGGTTGGTTGAAATTATTAATCATTGTCCTAGCTAGAAAATGGGCTGTACTTTTAACAAACTGTAAATGGGTTGTTGTAAATTCCATTAGAATTCCAAAATGGGTTGTACATTCTTACAAAACGCAAATGGGCTATAAGTTCTCTGCCACACACTTGTGGGCCTACTAAGTGACGCGTCCCCTAAAAAAATAAGTTGACGCGTATGCAAGGCTTTGCCAACTTATTATAGTCAACACACGGTTCTAGCAGCAGTGGCCTTTGGATGTCTATCCAACGGATGTCGTGCTTCTTCTTCAATCTCGGATATTCTTAGCTTCGGCCTCCCAAAAAATGATTCCTCCCCCTGACATCTGGGGCGCACCGTTTCGGAGGCTGACCTATGGGCCTACTAAGTTGGAGCGTACCAAGGGCTTTGTCAACTTAGTCAATAATAAATGTTTCTAGCTTCAGTGACCGTACGATGTCCATCCAACGGTCGTACTGCTTCTTCAACCTCTGGTCTTCTTGGTCCAGCCGCCCAAAGCAGCGCCGGTCGTGCCTCCTGCTCCTGCCTCCCGTGGCCGGTTGTGCTACCGCGGAGGCCTCACCGCCCCCATACTACTCCCACCGCTGGCCAGGCCAACCCTCCACTCACCCACACCCTCTGTTATTCTGCGGCGACGGCAGCCTCACACCGCAGCCGAACCAGTGAACCCTCGTACTCCTCTCTGTGCGGGCTTCCACTGCTGCGTCTTCCCCGGCTCCACGTCATCCCCTTCCTAGGCCTCGCCGTCGTCCAGACCACTGCCCTGGTGCTCTCGGCGCGGCGTGGTCAACGTGGTCAACGACCGACTTCCATTGGAAGAGTACTGTACGTGGAGAGGCTGACAGCTGGGTCCAGGCGGCCGCAAGGAAGTGCCTCCTTATTATGCGCAAAATAATTATTCCTCCACCTTACAGCAGGGACCCACCGGACGGGCCACCTTATTTCGCGAAAAAAACGTTTCCCCCCTGACTGCTCGGACCCACCGGACGGGCCAGCGTATTTCTTGAAAAAAACGCTCCCCCCGCTGTTAGCTCGGACCCATTGGAAGTGCCTCCTTATTACACACAAAAAATGAATACTCCCCCTGCTTGGTGGGACCCACCATGGTGGGAGGCTGACTTGTGGGCCTACTAAGTTGACTGGGACGGGGGCCTTTGTCAACTTTAGTCAATATGAATGATTCTATCTCCAGTGACCGTACGATGTCCATCCAATGGCCGTAGTGCTTCTTCAACCTCTGGTCTTCTTGCTCCAGCCGCCCAAAGCAGCGCCGGTGGTGCCGCATGCTCCTGCCTCCCGTGGCCGGCTGTGCTACCACGGAGGCCTCACCGCCCCTACTATTCCCACCGTTGGCCAGGCCCTGCGGCGATGGCAGCCTCACACCGCAGCCGAACCAGTGAACCCTCGTAGTCCTCTCCGCGCGGGCTTCCACTGCCACATCGTCCCCTTCCTAGGCCTCGCCGTCGTCCACCGTCGTGGTGCTCTCCGCGCGGCATGGTCAACGTGGTCAAGGAACGATTTCCATCGGAAGAGTACTATACGTGGAGAGGCTGACGGCTGGGTCCACGGCCACAGCCCAGTTTTTTGTGATTTGCCAAGTAAGTCGCTCTGTCAGGCCTGTTGGGCTGCAAATCTTTCAAGACGAGGAGAGCTTTCATTCGGCTGGCCGAGAAAATGGCCCATAAGTAATGAGCAATGGGTTGTACATTTTTAAAACACATCAAAATGACAATTAGTTTCAGATATCTTTTTTTTCATTTCAAGATTTTAAATTACATTAATTTTTATGCGTGGAGAATTTGTTGGATTTTATATTGATATACATTTATTTTTAAAATCAGTTTGAATGTGAGTCGAAATTTCAGGATTAAAAACAGTTCGGACCGCACCAAAATATGCAAAATTTCGTATAATTTTTTAACCGTTGCCACAATATGGGCTGTAATGCTAACAAAAAGAATATGGGCTCCAAAAAAACCTTAAGAATTAGCAAATGGGCTGTAAATTATTAGAAATAATGGCAGATGGGTTGTATGCTGTTTTCCACAGATTTGAGGCTTTCCTAAAAAAAGATTGACGCACAAGCACTGACTGTTGGATGTCCATCCAACGGCCGTCGTGCTTCTTCAATCTCTGCTCTTCCTGCTCCAGCCGCTCAAACAAGCGCCGGTGGGACTGCCTGCTCCCTCCTCCTCACGGCCGGCTGTTCTACCGCGCAGGCCTCACCGCCCGACCGTACTCCCATCGCTGGCCTAGCCATCCCTCTACTCACCCACACCTACTGTTATTATCCGGCGACGGCAGACAAATCAGTAAACCCTCGTACAGTCGTACTCCCCTACGCGTGGGAAACAACTGCCGAGTCTTCCCTGCCTCCGTGTCTTCCCCTTCCTAGGCCTCACCGTCGTCCACCGCCCTGGTGCTCTCGGCGCGGCGTGGTCAACGTGGTCAAGGAACGACTTCCATCGGACGTGGACTGTACGTGGAGAGGCTGACAGCTGGGTCCAGGGCCGCAGCAAGGAAGTACCTCCTTATTACGTGGAAAATAATGATTCCTCCACCTGACAGCTAGGACCCATCGGAGGGGCCACTGTATTTTGCGAAAAAAACGTTTCCCCCTGACTGCTGGGACCCACCAGCTACATCTTCGCACGCAAGGAAGTGCGTCCGGGCAAAAAAAAAAGATTCGCCCCCTGACTGCTAGGACCCACCAGCTACATCTTCGCATGCAAGGAAGTGCCTGACAGTCGAGACCCACCTGGTCGAAGCGCACGTAGCGTTGTCATTCTGGTCTCGAACGTGTACGTACATACTGGTCGATGTAGAGGCGCGCACATGTCGTAGTAGAGGCGCACACATAGCATTTACGCGTACGTACAGCGGCCAGGGTGCAAGAAAGAAAATACGACCACGTATGTGTACATACGGGTGGGGTCTCGAAAGCCTACTCGCGCATACGTACGGCCAGGGCTCGTGTACATGGCTGGGTCGGAACGGAGAAACAGCGTCATCGTCGTGTTCATGGGGAGGAAACGGAATGTGTCGTGTTCATGAGGAGGCAACGGAATGCATCGTGTTCATCGGGAGGGCTTGGACGGAACAGGCGATGGAAACAAGGCTTGGCGTACCGCAGAACGGAGGAAACGGCCTTGTGTTCGACCAGCCACATTCGAAACGGGATCCTGTTGATCGGGAGGGGTCTGGCGTACCGCAAAACGGAGGAAACGGACCTCCTACGGTCGAAACGGGGGTCCTGTTCATCGGGAGGGGTGTGGCGTACAACAAAACGGACGAAACGGACCTCCTACGGTCGAAATGGGGTCCTCTTCATCGGGAGGGGTGTGGCGTACCGCAAAACGGGACTCCACGAGATACTCTTCATCTCCACCGTCGACCCCCTCCAGCCTCCACGAGCTACTGGTCATCCACCGTCGACCTCCTCCAGCCTCCACCTGCGACTGTTCATCCACGGGCTCCTGTTCATCCAGCCTCCACCGTGCGCTACTCCACCGGCTACTGTTCAACCAGCCCTCTCCATGGGCTCCTGTTCAACCACCCCTCCATGGGCTATTGTTCATCCTGCCCTCCACCATCTACCGTTCATCCTGCCCTCCACGGGGTGGTCCTGTTCATCCAGCCCTCCACGGGGTCATGTTCATCCAGTCCCAACCGGCTCGATCGATCGGGGTCCTGTTCATCCAGAGGCAACACCACGGGGTCCTGTTCATCCACCCCCGCCGGGAACTGTTCATCCACCCACCCCCCCCGCAACGCTCACTATTCATCCAGAGGCAGCATCGATCGGCTTCAGTTAGCAGCAGTAGCGAAGGAATCGCTCGATCGGGTTCAGTTAACAGCCATCGATCGATCACTCGGGTTCAGTAACGCGTAGCCTACAGTGCAATCGCTCGGGTTCAGTTAGATCCCAACGCCTTGCTCGGGCTCAGTTAGAGCAACGCCTCGCACACACGCGCGTACGTGTATGAGAGAAACGCGCATCGCTCGGCCCCCGACCTCCCACCGTAACCGGGAACTCCCCGAAATTTTCCTCCCCCTCGCTTCTACCATGGTTTTTTCCGTCATGGACGGCCCAAAGAATGTCATGTAGCTGCGTCTCCGGCCCGCCCAGGACGAAAAGCCCATTTTCTGTCATGATTTTTTGTCATCGAAGTAGGAGCCCACCACATCTATGATGATACAGGGTTTTGTCACAATTATCGTCATAGAAGTGTCATATGTATGACAGAAAAAAATTCGTTCGGCCCAAAATGTCACGGACGTGTCTTTTTTTTGTAGTGATGTGTTTGGGCGACGTCGATCGTCAAGGCGCAAGTCTCGGTTTGATTCTTGATCTACAAGGGTCGATCTAGCTTCCTGTTATTCTCCATATACTTCTACTAGTGCTTATTATCCATGTGCTAATTACTCCGACATCGTCGCAGCCGCTAATAGCTATTAGCTTAATCCTCTGCATCTATACTAGTACTACTACTACCATGTACATCTTCCAGCCGTTGTTCATCTCTACAATCCATCCATCCATCTAGTCTACTACTAGTCTCCTCCACGTACACATCCACAATCTTTTCCGCTTCCAACAAGATCCATTGCGTTTTCTTTTTCCTACAAGATTGCTTCTGCTAGTACAACAGTTGGCGCGTGGTGAAAGATCAGGCCAACCCAAAAATCGTCTCAACGCCACTTGAGCCGTATCAGCTGGTTGATACATCTCTAACGCATCTATAATTTTTGATTGCTCCATGCTATTATATTATCTATTTTGGATGTTAATGGGCTTTATTTTACACTTTTATATCATTTTTGGGACTAACCTACTAACTGGAGGCCCAGCCCAAATTGCTGTTTTTTAGCCTATTTTAGGGTTTCGCAGAAAAGGAATATCAAGTGGAGTCCAAACGGAATGAAACCTTCGGGAACGTGATTTTCTCAACAAACGTGATCCACGAGACTTGGAGTGGGCGTCAAGAAACGATCGAAGAAGGCACGAGGCAGGGGCGCGCCTACCTTCCCTAGGCGCACCCTCCACCCTCGTGGGCCCCTTGTTGCTCCACCGACGTACTTCTTCCTCCTATATATATCCACGTACCCCCAAAACATCCAGGAGCACCACGAAAACCTAATTCCACCGGCGCAACCTTCTGTACCCAAGAGATCCCATCTTGGGGCCTTTTCCGGAGCCCCGCCGGAGGGGGCATTGATCACGGAGGGCCTCTACATCAACTCCATGGCCTCTCCGGTGATGCGTGAGTAGTTTATTTCAGACCTACGGGTCCATAGTTATTAGCTAGATGGCTTCTTCTCTCTCTTTGGATCTCAATACAAAGTTCTCCTCGATCTTCTTGGAGATCTATTCGATGTAATCTTCTTTTGCGGTGTGTTTGTCGAGATCCGATGAATTGTTGGTTTATGATCCAGTTTATCTATGAACAATATTTGAATCTTCTCTGAATTATTTTATGTGTGATTGGTTTATCTTTGCAAGTCTCTTCGAATTATCAGTTTGGTTTGGCCTACTAGATTGATCTTTGTTGCAATGGGAGAAGTGCTTAGCTTTGGGTTCAATCTTGCGGTGCTCGATCCCAGTGACAGAAAGGGAACCGACACGTATTGTATTGTTGCCATCGAGGATAAAAAGATGGGGTTTATATCATATTGCATGAGTTTATCCCTCTACATCATGTCATCTTACTTAAAGTATTACTCTGTTCTTATGAACTTAATACTCTAGATGCATGCTGGATAGCGGTCGATGTGTGGAGTAATAGTAGTAGATGCAGAATCGTTTCGGTCTACTTGTCGTGGACGTGATGCCTATATACATGATCATACCTAGATATTCTCATAATTATTCTCAATTCTATCAATTGCTCGACAGTAATTCGTGTACCCACCGTGTATGGCCCCCGGGTCTATCTTCCATCATATTAATCTTCCAATACTTAGTTATTTCTTTTGCCGTCTATTTTACTTTGCATCTTTATTTCTCTTTATCATAAAAATACCAAAAATATTATCTTATCATATCTATCAGATTTCACTCTCGTAAGTGACCGTGAAGGGATTGACAACCCCTTTATCGCGTTGGTTGCGAGGTTCTTATTTGTTTGTGTAGGTGCGTGGGACTCGAGCGTGATCTCCTACTGGATTGATACCTTGGTTCTCAAAAACTGAGGGAAATACCTACGCTACTTTACTGCATCACCCTTTCCTCTTCAAGGGAAAACCAACGCAATGCTCAAGAGGTAGCAAGAAGGATTTCTGGCGCCGTTGCCGGGGAGATCTACGCCAAGTCAAGACATACCAAGTACCCATCACAACTCTTATCCTCCGCATTACATTATTTTCCATTTGCCTCTCATTTTCCTCTCCCCCACTTCACCCTTGCCGTTTTATTTGCTCTCTTTTTTTGTTCCCCTTCTCTTTTTCTATTTGATTTTTTGCCTGTTTCTTGTTTGCTTGTGTGTTGGATTGCTCGCTTGTCACGATGGCTCAATATAATACCAAATTGTGTGACTTTGCCAATACCAATAGTAATGATTTTATTAGCACTCCGATTGCTCCTCTTACCGATGCTGAATCTTGTGAAATTAATACTGCTTTGCTGAATCTTATCATGAAAGATCCGTTTTCTGGCCTTCCTAGTGAAGATGCCGCTACCCATCTAAACAACTTTGTTGATTTGTGTGATATGCAAAATAAGAAATATGTGGATAATGATATTGTTAAACTTAAGCTATTTTCGTTTTTGCCTAGAGATCGTGCTAAAGCTTGGTTTTCGTCTTTGCCTAAAAATAGTATTGATTCATGGAATAAGCGCAAAGATGCTTTTATCTCTAAGTATTTTCCTCCCGCTAAGATCATCTCTCTTAGAAACGATATTATGAATTTTAAGCAACTTGATCATGAACATGTTGCACAAGCTTGGGAGAGGATGAAGTTAATGATACGTAATTGCCCTACACATGGTTTGAATCTTTGGATGATTATACAAAAAATTTATGCCGGATTGAATTTTGCTTCTAGAAATCTTTTAGATTCGGCCGCGGGAGGCACTTTTATGGAAATCACTTTAGGATAAGCTACTAAACTCCTAGACAATATTATGGTTAATTATTCTCAATGGCATACCGAAAGATCTAGCTATGGACAGGGGTGCGTGGAAGCTTGCTATCCATGTGCCAGAGCCATGAGTTGGTTGCGAGATCTTATGTGTTTCACCTCTAGCCTACCCCAACTTGTTTGGGACTAAAGGCTTTGTTGTTGTTGTTGTTGTTGTTGTTTTGGCATACCGAAAGATCTACCAGTAAAAAAGTGCATGCAATAGAAGAGATTAATGTTTTGAGTGGAAAGATGGATGAACTTATGAAATTGTTTGCTAATAAGAGTGCTCCTACTGATCCTAGTGATATGCCTTTGTCTACTTTGATTGAGAATAATAATGAATCTATGGATGTGAATTTTGCTGGTACGAACAATTTTGGTAATAACGTTATAGAGGTAATTTTAATCCTAGGACGTTTCCTAGTAATTCCTCTAATAATTATGGTAATTCCTACAAAAATTCTTATGGAAATTATAATAAGATACCCTCTGATTTTGAATCTAATATTATAGAATTTATTAGTTCACAAAAGAATTTCAATGCTTTGATTGAAGAAAAATTGCTTAAGATTGATGAGTTGGCTAGGAACGTGATATAATTTCTCTTGATGTTGATTCTTTGAAACTTAGATCTATTCCACCTAAGCATGATATCAATGAGTCTCTCAAAGCCATGAGAATTTCCATTGAGGAGTGCAAAGAAAGAACCGCTAGGATGCATGCTAAGAAAGATTGCTTTGTGAAAGCGTGTTCTTCTAGTTTTCATGATAATAATGATGAAGATCTAAAAGTTATTGATGTGTCCCCTATTAAATCCTTGTTTTGCAATATGAATCTTGATAATGATGGGACTGAAGATGAGCCACCTTTACCTAGAAGGCGTTCCAAAAATTCGGAATTTTTAGATCTTGATGCAAAAATTGTTAAAAGTGGGATTGAAGAGGTTAAAACTTTAAATAGCAATGAACCCACTATTTTGGATTTCAAGGAATTTATTTATGATAATTGCTCTTTGATAGATTGTATTTCCTTGTTGCAATCCGTGCTAAATTCTACTCATGCTTATAGTCAAAATAAAGCTTTCACTAAACATATCGTTGATGCTTTGATGCAATCTTATGAAGAAAAACTTGAGTTGGAAGTTTCTATCCCTAGAAAACTTTATGATGAGTGGGAACCTACAATAAAAATTCAAATTAAAGATCATGAGTGTTATGCTTTGTGTGATTTGGGTGCTAGTGTTTCCATGATTCCAAAAACTTTGTGTGATTTGCTAGGTTTCCGTGATTTTGATGATTGCTCTTTAAACTTGCACCTTGCGGATTCCACTATTAAGAAACCTATGGGAAGAATTAATGATGTTCTTATTGTTGCAAATAGGAACTATGTGCCCGTAGATTTCATTGTTCTTGATATAGATTGCTATCCTTCATGTCCTATTATTCTTGGTAGACCTTTCCTTAGAACGATTGGTGCAGTTATTGATATGAAGGAAGGGAATATTAAATTCCAATTTCCATTAAAGAAAGGCATGGAACACTTCCCTATAAATAAATTTAAATTACCATATGAATCTATTATGAGAGCCACTTATGGATTGCCTACCAAAGATGGCAATACCTAGATCTATCTTCGCTTTTATGCCTAGCTAGGGGCGTTAAACGATAGCGCTTGTTGGGAGGCAACCCAATTTTATTTTTATTCCTTGATTTATGCTCCTTTTTAATAATAAATAATTTACCTAGCCCCTGTTTTGGTTGCATTTTTTGTGTTTAATTAGTGTCTGTGCCAAGTAGAACCGTTGGGAAGACTTGAGGAAAGTCTTTTTAATCTTGCTGTAAAAACAGAAACTTTAGAGCTCGCGAGATTGCTGCCATTTTTATTTGGAAAGTGATATTTATTTAATTATTTTTGAATATGATTAACAGATAAATTCCTCATGTACAAAAATTTATTTTAGAATTTTTGGGGTTCCAGAAGTTGTGTTAGCTACAGATTACTACAGACTATTCTGTTTTTGATAGATTCTGTTTTTTGTGTGTTGTTCGCTTATTTTGATGAATCTATGGCTAGTAAAAGAGTTTATAAACCATAGAGAAGTTGGAATACAGTAGGTTTAACACCAATATAAATAAATAATGAGTTCATTACAGTACCTTGAAGTGGTTTTTTGTTTTCTTTCGCTAACGGAGCTCATGATATTTTCTATTTTGAGTTTTGTGTTGTGAAGTTTTCAAGTTTTGGGTAAATATTTGATGGATTATGGAACAAAGAGTGGAAAAAGCCTAAGCTTGGGGATTCCCATGGCACCCCAAGGTAAAACTCAATGACACCAAAAAGCCTAAGCTTGGGGATCCCCCGGAAGGCATCCCCTCTTTCGTCTTCATCTATCGGTAACTTTACTTGGAGCTATATTTTTATTCACCACATGATATGTGTTTTGCTTGGAGCATCTTGTATGATTTGAGTCTTTTATTTTTAGTTTACCACAATCATCCTTGATGTACACACCTTTTGAGAGAGACTCGCATGATTTGAAATTTATTAGAATAATCTATGTGCTTCACTTATATCTTTTGAGCTATATAGTTTTTGCTCCAGTGCTTCACTTATATCTTTTAGAGCACGGCGGTGGTTTTATTTTATAGAAATAATTGATCTCTCATGCTTCACTTATATTATTTTGAGAGTCCTTTAGAATAACATGGAAATTTGCTTTAATATAAAAGCTTTCATAGAAGTGCATTGAATACTAGGAGAAGTTTGATACTTGATAATTGTTTTGATATATGGAGATGGTGATATTAGAGTCATGCTAGTTGAGTAGTTGTGAATTTGAGAAATACTTGTGTTGAAGTTTGTGATTCCCGTAGCATGCACATATGGTGAACTGTTATGTGATGAAGTCGGAGCATGATTTATTTATTGATTGTCTTCCTTATGAATGGCGGTCGGGGACAAGCGATGGTCTTTTTCTACCAATCTATCCCCCTAGGAGCATGCGTGTAATACTTTGTTTTGATAACTAATAGATTTTTGCAATAAGTATGTGAGTTCTTTATGACTAATGTTGAGTCCATGGATTATACGCACTCTCGCCCTTCCACCATTGCTAGCCTCTCTAATATCGCGCACTTTTCGCCGGTATCATACAACCACCATATACCTTCCTCAAAACAGCCACCATACCTACCTATTATGGCATTTCCATAGCCATTCCGAGATATATTGCCATGCAACTTTCCATCGCTCCATTATTATGACACGCTTCATCATTGTCATATTGCTTGCATGATCATGTAGTTGACATCGTATTTGTGGCAAAGCCACCGTTCATAATTCTTCATACATGTCACTCATGCATCATTGCACATCCCGGTACACCGCCGGAGGCATTCACATAGAGTCATATTTTGTTCTAAGTATTGAGTTGTAATTCTTGAGTTGTAAGTAAATAAAGTGTGATGGTCAACATTATTAGAGCATTGTCCCAAGTGAGGAAAGGATGATGGAGACTATGATTCCCCCACAAGTCGGGATGAGACTCCGGACGAAAAAAAGAGGCCAAAAAAAAGAAGGCCCAAAAAAATTGAGAGAAAAAGAGAGAAGGGACAATGCTACTATCCTTTTTCCACACTTGTGCTTCAAAGTAGCACCATGATCTTCATGATAGAGAGTCTCCTATGATATCACTTTCATATACTAGTGGGAATTTTTCATTATAGAACTTGGCTTGTATATGCCAAGGATGGGCTTCCTCAAAATGCCCTAGGTCTTCATGAGCAAGCGAGTTGGATGCACACCCACTTAGTTTCTTTTGTTGAGATTTCATACACTTATAGCTCTAGTGCATCCGTTGCATGTCAATCCCTACTAACTCACATTAATATCTATTAATAGGCATCTCCATAGCCCATTGATACGCCTAGTTGATGTGAGACTATCTTCTCCTTTTTGTCTTCTCCACATCCACCATTCTATTCCACATATGGTGCTATATCCATGGCTCACGCTCATATATTGCGTGAAGATTGAAAAAGTTTGAGAACATCAAAAGTATGAAACAATTGCTTGGCTTGTCATCGGGGTTGTGCATGATTTAAATATTTTGTGTGGTGAAGATAGAGCATAGCCAGACTATATGACTTTGTAGGGATAACTTTCTTTGGCCATGTTATTTTGAGAAGACATGATTGCTTAGTTAGTATGCTTGAAGTATTATTATTTTTATGTCAATATTAAACTTTTATCTTAAATCTTTCGAATCTGAACATTCATGCCACAATAAAGAAAAATTACATTGAGAAATATGTTAGAAAGCATTCCACATCAAAAATTCTTCTTTTATCATTTACCTACTCGAGGACGAGCAGGACTTAAGATTGGGGATGCTTGATACGTCTCCAACGTATCTATAATTATTGATTGCTCCATGCTATTATATTATCTATTTTGGATGTTAATGGGCTTTATTTTACACTTTTATATCATTTTTGGGACTAACCTACTAACCGGAGGCCGAGCCCAAATTGCTATTATATTATCTATTTTGGATGTTAATGGGCTTTATTTTAGGGTTTCGCAGAAAAGGAATATCAAACGATGTCCAAACGAAATGAAACCTTCATGAACGTGATTTTCTCAACAAACGTGATCCAGGAGACTTGGAGTGGGCGTCAAGAAACGATCGAGGAAGGCACGAGGCAGGGGGGCGCGCCTACCTTCCCTGGGCGCACCCTCCACCCTCGTGGGCCCCTCATTGGTCCACCGACGTACTTCTTCCTCCTATATATATCCACGTACCCCCAAACATCCAGGAGCACCGCGAAAACCTAATTCCACCACCGCAACCTTCTGTACCCGAGAGATCCCATCTTGGGGCCTTTTCCGGAGCCCCGCCGGAGGGGGCATTGATCACGGAGGGCCTCTACATCAACTCCATGGCTTCTCCGGTGATGTGTGAGTAGTTTATTTCAGACCTACGCGTCCATAGTTATTATCTAGATGGCTTCTTCTCTCTCTTTGGATCTCAATACAAAGTTCTCCTCGATCTTCTTGGAGATCTATTCGATGTAATCTTCTTTTGCTGTGTGTTTGTCGAGATCCGATGGATTGTGGGTTTATGATCCAGTTTATCTATGAACAATATTTGAATCTTCTCTGGATTCTTTTATGTATGATTGGTTTATCTTTGCAAGTCTCTTCGAATTATCAGTTTGGTTTGGCCTACTAGATTGATCATTCTTGCAATGGTAGACGTGCTTAGCTTTGGGTTCAATCTTGCGGTGCTCGATCCCAGTGACAGAATGGGAACCGATACGTATTGTATTGTTGCCATCGAGGATAAAAAGATGGGGTTTATATCATATTGCATGAGTTTATCCCTCTACATCATGTCATCTTACTTAAAGCATTACTATGTTCTTATGAACTTAATACTCTAGATGCATGCTGGATAGCGGTCGATGTGTGGAGTAATAGTAGTAGATGCAGAATCGTTTCGGTCTACTTGTCGTGGATGTGATGCCTATATACATGATCATACCTAGATATTCTCATAATTATTCTCAATTCTATCAATTGCTCGACAGTAATTCGTTTACCCACTGTAATACTTATGCTCTTGAGAGAAGCCACTAGTGAAACCTATGGCCCCCGGGTCTATCTTCCATCATATTAATCTTCCAACACTTAGTTATTTCTTTTGACGTTTATTTTACTTTGCATCTTTATTTCTCTTTATCATAAAAATACCAAAAATATTATATTATCATATCTATCAAATTTCACTCTCGTAAGTGACCGTGAAGGGATTGACAACCCCTTTATCGCGTTGGTTGCGAGGTTCTTATTTGTTTGCGTAGGTGCGTGGGACTTGAGCGTGATCTCCTACTGGATTGATACCTTGCTTCTCAAAAACTGAGGGAAATACTTACGCTACTTTACTGCATCACCCTTTCCTCTTTAAGGGAAAACCAACGCAGTGCTCAAGAGGTAGCACTGGTATCAGAGAGTGCGAGGTTTATCACTGTGCATGATGTCAACCGCAAGTAAGTGTGACGAGGATGAGATGCAGGAGGATGACGGGCCGCTGCAATATGGTCCCGATCTGGACCCAGGTGTCCGTGCTATGTTCAAGGCTACATATCAGCACTTCGACAACTGCATGAAGGCCCATGACGAGACAGTGACCGACGGGTTCCAGGCCATGCAGGCAGCCCTCCGTCTCCTAGAGGCAAGGGCAACGGCGCGACTGCTCCAGCAAGGGCACAACATGCCCTGCAGTAGCGAGCACCTCGACATGTCCGTGACGCGGACGTTGCCAATGACGATAATGATGCTGAGTTCGAGGATGATTCTGATGCTCGTGGCGACTTGGCTCACGGACCACGACAGGATGCTCGTCCCCGTGATGATGGACCAAGGCGGCGCCGCGATGAGGACGAGGACGGAGGTATTGGTAGAATAAAAAATACTATACCTTCGTTCACAGGCAAGGCCGGTCCTGAGGAGTATCTTGAGTGGGAGATGCATGTGGAGCAGATTTTTTATAACCACCGTTACTCCGAGGAGCGGAAGATTCAATTTGCTTCTCTTGAATTTTTAGGTTATGCATTAATTTGGTGGGATCAACTCAACCGCAATGATGCACGACCAGAATCGTGGCATGAGATGAAGCGTAGAATGCGTGCTTGCTTTGTGCCAGCTTATTTCGAGAAGGAGCAACACACAAAGCTTCAACGTCTTGTTCAAGGAGCCATGACTTACCAACGGATGCAAGTTCTGATGATCAGAACTAATGTGCATGCGTCTGATGATGCAACAATGACACGTTTCTTTGAGGGGCTGAATGAGGATATACGCGATCGTGTTGATTTGATGCAGTATAATGATATGCAAGAGCTTCTTCATCAAGCAGAGCGTGCCGAACAGTGGGTCAAAGCAAAGCAAGTTTCCAAAGGCCGCACCAATTTCAGCATGGGGCTGATACGTCCATTTTGCATCATGCTTTTATATCGATATTTATTGCATTATGGGTTGTTATTACACATTATGTCATAATACTTTTGCCTATTCTCTCTTATTTTACAAGGTTTACATGAAGAGGGAGAATGCCGGCAACTGGGATTCTGGACTGGAAAAGGAGCAAATATTAAAAACCTATTCTGCACAGCTCCAAAAATCCTGAAACTTCACGGAAGTTATTTCCAGAATATATAAAAAATACTGAGCGCAAGAAGTACCAAAGGGGGCCACCCACCATCCACGAGGGTGGGGGCGCGCCCCCTGCCTGGGCCCCCTGGTGGCCCTCCGATGCCCATCTTCTGCTATATGGAGTCTTTCGTCCGAGAAAAAAATCATAAGCAAGCTTACGGGACGAAACTCCGCCGCCATGAGACGGAACCTTGGCGGAACCAATCTAGGGCTCTGGCGGAGCTGTTCTGCCGGGGACACTTCCCTCCTGGAGGGGGAAATCATCGCCATCGTCATCACCAACGATCCTCTCATCGGGAGGGGGTCAATCTCCATCAAAATCTTCACCAGCATCATCTCATCTCAAACCCTAGTTCATCTCTTGTATCCAATCTTTGTATCCAAACCTCAGATTGGTACCTGTGGGTTGCTAGTAGTGTTGATTACTCCTTGTAGTTGACGCTAGTTGGTTTACTTGGTGGAAGATTATATGTTCAGATCCATTATGCATATTAATACCCCTCTGATTATGAACATGAATATGCTTTGTGAGTAGTTACATTTGTTCCTGAGGACATGGGAGAAGTCTTACTATTAGTAGTCATGTGAATTTGGTATTCGTTCGATATTTTGATGAGATGTATGTTGGCATCCCTCTAGTGGTGTCATGTGAACGTCGACTACATGACACTTCATCATTGTTTGGACCTAGAGGGATGCATTGGGAAGTAATAAGTAGATGATGGGTTGCTACAGTGACAGAAGCTTAAACCCTAGTTTATGCGTTGCTTCGTAAGGGGCTGATTTGGATCATTATGTTTCATGCTATGGTTAGGTTTACCTTAATACCTCTGTTGTAGTTGCGGATGCTTGCAATGGGGGTTAATCATAAGTGGGATGCTTGTCCAAGTAAGGGCAGTACCCAAGCACCGGTCCACCCACATATCAAATTATCAAAGTACCGAACGCGAATCATATAATCGTGATGAAAACTAGCTTGACGATAATTCCCATGTGTCCTCCGGAGCGCTTTCCTTCATATAAGAGTTTGTCCAGGCTTGTCCTTTGCTACAAAAAGTATTGGGCCATCTTTATGCACTTTATTTACACTTGTTACTCGTTACCAATTACCTTATCACAAAACTATCTGTTACCGATAATTTCAGTGCTTGCAGAGAATATCTTACTGAAAACTGCTTATCATTTCCTTCTGCACCTTGTTGGGTTCGACACTCTTACTTATCGAAAGGACTACGATAGATCCCCTATACTTGTGGGTCATCAGGGGCGACGTTCCTATTCGCATGACGATGATAATGTCAAGCCAGTTTCATCCTATAGGTCAGCTGCTACCGATCACAAGGAGATGAGCAAAGAATCTATGGCCGCGAGCAAAGTGGCTTCAAGGGCTGATTCAAGTGCGCAGTCTGCTATGCGTACTAGTGAGATTGTGTGTTACAGATGTGGAGGTAGGGGACACAGACGCATTGATTGTCCGAACAATAAGAGAGTGCTCCTTGTTAATGATGGATATGTTTCCAAAGACAAAACCGCCCCAGAGTCTGATGAGCCCAATGAAGGGGAAAGTGAATCTAATCCTATCATGTGATCTGCCATGCATCATGGTGCAACGAGCTAAAGAGGATCAAATTCCAAGCTCGGGACAGCGGTGGAAAATTTTTCAGTCACAATGTCGAATCAACAACAAGTATTGCAAGTTGATTATTGATGGAGGGAGCTACACCAACATCATAAGCAAGCGTGTGGTGGATGCTTTAGGATTGAAGACATGGCCACATCCGCAGCCACATTGCATTGAGTGGTTGTACAACTCCGGACATCTGAAGGTGACTCACAAGGTACGTGTAAAGTTCAATATTGGCACATATTATGATGAGGTGATTTGCGATGTTGTGCTAATGGATGTGTGTCAGTTTCTATTGGGTCGACCGTGGCAATATGATCACCATGCTATACATGAGGGGAGATCCAACACTTATGTGTTTCGAGATGTTGGCATCAGACGTGTGCTGCAGCCCATGGGTAACAATGCAATAAAGAGTGATCATGTGTTTGAAAACAAGGAGATTTTGAAGAGTGCACCGAAACTGAGGACCGTTTTGCTTGAAGGGGGAGAGGATGATACGGACACCGCAAGTACTCTTGTGGTTCCTCCATTACTGCCAAGTAAAATATTTTCTAGGCCAGAGGCTGGCTATGGAAAAACGATGCAGAAGTATGTGGTTCCGGCTCTACGTCAAAGGAGGGTGTCACATTCAACAAATCAAAGAGGTATATTAGGCTCCCTACCTTGCTCACGTACTAACCAAGGCATGCAAAAGCCAATATTCAGGGATCCAAGTATCACCAGGGTTGTAATTGAAGAGATGCCAGCTAATTTAATCCCTTCGGATGAAGTGGAGCCTTGCTTTAGAACCCCAAACAACTACTGCAAGTTTAGCCAGAAAAACAAGCTTACGTGAAGGTCTCCTAGTTTTATTATGGTGTGTGTTTTTTATCCTGTTGAGTGTTTTCTTGTATTTTCGTTGAGCCCCGTCCGTGTCGTGATGTGAGTCGGGCTTAGCCCAAGTTGCCTGCATGCACCTATAAAAAAAGGTCATATGGCCATGTAAAAGTTAGGTTTTAGTTTTGGCAAAAATACTCAGAACATGCATCTAGCGATGCCCGCGTATCTGTGCCCATGCGTTCCCTAATCAGGGTTTGATCATTGCATGTGTTTGGGCGACGTCGATCGTCAAGGCGCAAGTCTCGGTTTGATTCTTGATCTACAAGGGTCGATCTAGCTTCCTGTTCTTCTCCATATACTTCTACTAGTGCTTATTATCCATCTGCTAATTACTTCATTGTCATCGCCGCTGCTAATAGGTATTAGCTTAATCCCCTGAATCTATACTAGTACTACTACTACCACGTACATCTTCCGGCCGCTATTCATCTCTACAATCCATTCATCCATCTAGTATGCTACTAGTCTCCTCCACGTACACATCCACAATCTCTTCCGATTCCAACAAGATCCATTGCGTTTTCTTTTTCCTGCAAGATTGCTTCTACTAGTACAACAGTTGGCGCGTGGTGAAAGATCAGGCCAACCCAAAAATCGTCTCAACACCACTTGAATCGTATCATAGGATGAGAGGTGTGGGCCCGTTTCCTGTTCAGTTTTGCAAAGGGGCAAATGCCTCAATCCTCTCAACCGCGCTTCTCCAACCGGTCGCGGCCCAAATCCGATCTTGAAGAGCCAACCATGCGAAGAATTTAACTTTGGGAGGGGCCCAAACTTTTAAAACCATAAAGTCCATGGGGAGAGCATCAATCCCAGCAATTGAGCCCTATATGTAGTGGCTGCCGAGTAGATCCCATCGTTCTAATGCTTTCAAACAGTTTCATCTCAGTTTGCTCATCAAGATGAAAGTCGCGCACAAGCATCCAAAGGTGAAGAATTCGCGGATGTGGGCACCGAAGATGACAGTGTCATGATTAGTCTTAAGTATCCAAGCATTCCCGTTGAGAGCCTCCCGTACTTTCCAATTATCTCTGCTCGAGGCCTCAAAAATTTGTGGAGCAATATCCTTGGCGTCCGCCCAAGTAGCCATAGGGAATCCCATAAAGATGTTTTGGCGCCATTGTATGGGTTATCAAGTCCCACCCATAATTTGTTTGGCTTCTTCCATTCATACCATGACCATCTTAGCCCTAATGCACGGACAAAATTTTCAATGTTGAGAACTTGAAGGCCGCGGTACTCCGTAGGACGGCAAGCCACCTTCTAGTTGACCTTGCACTTCGCACGGTCCTCTTATCCGAACCGGGCCAAAGGAATGCCCTCTCAATCTTGAGCTTTCGAGAGTGTGGGTATGATTTTTAGGAAGGAGGATTCTGACTACATGATGGGGTGCGCTAGTTTGCTGTCTCATATTTGGTTCATTGAATTAAATTGATGGGTTATGAACTTGAGATGCCATACAAACATTGACGCTTTAAAACAATGATATGTGTTGTGTGGTACTAACGAGTTTAATGAATGCTCATGAAACTCATTAGCTTGTCTGTTAGTCTCGTTAGGTTCTCTTCACGGAAAAAGCTCGTTAAGCTTGGCGAGCGGAAATCAGTGGTTAACTTTGTACATTAGCTCGTGTGCTACAAGCTTTTAGTCCATTCAAATTCTGAATAGACTATTCGGGGGTGGGATAAAAACCGGGGGCGCTTTGACACAGTCAAAACTTTTCGCAATACTTTCTGTTTTACGGGGAAAACGGTTTTACAGCACTCATTACCTGAAGAAGCTACGTGCCCAAGGAAACGTGCAAAGGTAGCTCAAGAAAGGTACTACTAGTAGAACTCTTGCAGGTGCTGCTCATTAGCAAAGGTTGACGACAGACTCTCATCCGCAGGCAATGCAGTGCCCTCTGCCACTAGTGCGAGCTCACCGACAAGTGATAACCAGGGCAGCTACCCACACAAATTGCTGGAGCACCAAGGTACGCGTTTTCACTTTTGACAGGCGTATCCTTCGACATGCTTTTCTTTAGTAGCGTCTTCTCCTCTGTTTCAGTCAGAAAAAGTGTATGCACTGCGCAATTCATTTTGCTGAAGAAGACTAACTATACACAATATAATAAATTGTGTGTGATGACAGGCAATCGTTAACCATCCCTAGTTAACCCTCCTGCAGTTCAACCTGACCTCCGTGGGCGTCCCGGCGGCCGGCAGGAGCCCCCCCATCTTGACCATGGCCTTGGCGAAGTCGCCGGCGAATATCTTGCCGTTGCCGCTGTACTTCCTCACCAGCGCGTCCTGCGACCCGCCGTTGAACAGCTCCTGGTCCGAGTGCAGCAGCCCGCGCCGCGCCACCAGGTTCGCGTAGTAGGCGTTGTCGAACGCGTCGGGCGTCCGGTCGTCGAACGGCGCGAGGTTGCCGTCCCCGCCGGCCTGCGGGCACGTCTGCCGCCGCGCCGCCGCGAAGGTGGCGTTGATGTTGGGCTCCCCGTAGATGCGGCCGCGGAAGAGGGCGCAGCGCGCCCGCCCCACGGTGTGCGCGCCGGAGAGCGCCGTCATCTCGCGCGCCGAGAGCCCCTTGGCCGCGAACGCCAACACGAGCGACGCGGCGCTGGCGCCGGGCCCCGGGAGGTTCGCGTTGGCGGCGCTCTGCGTCGCCGTGCGCGAGTCCTTCCGGCCCAGCGGCACGTTCCACGTCGGGCCCCTGAGCTGCATGCATGCCGCGCACGTCACTTCGCGTTAGCGACACAATGGCGAGCTGTGATGTAAGGTGCGCCGCCGGCGGACCGGGACGTGCGCTCGCTCACCAGGTTGACGGCGTCGCGAGCTGCCAGCGCGACGATGTCGGCGCAGGAGACGGTGGCCTTGCAGGCCGCCTCGACGCGCGCCTTGATGGCGTCGATCACCTCGTACCCGCGGACGGAGTTGGCGTTCGCGCCGGCGTTCTTCTCGCCGGTGAAGGCCGGCGTGTCGTCCAGGAGGATCGACGCGTCACATCCCTGCGCAAACAAACATACGCACGCGTCAGTCAAGCTCAGGGAGCTAGCTAGCCAGCGAGGTGGAGCCGAGGAGAAATGCGACGGGCTCACGTTGACGAAGCAGTCGTGGAAGAAGAGCCGAATGATGGACGCGCCCATCCGCGGCTCCGCGGCGACGGCCGGCGCCATCACCGACCGCACGATGGCCTCCACGTTGGGGCACGTCCTGGCGTAGAACCTGGGCGAGAGCTTCGCGTGGCATGGAAGAACCACACAGAGGAGGGCAGCAGCAGCGACGTAGCTCCTGGCGGCCAACAAGAATCCCATCCCGGTCCTCTCAACAACTCAGCTACCACGACAAAGCAGTGCACACTCAGTCGTAGAGCGGCTTCAGTGACGGATGCGGTCGAGCTCAGTGGCAGAGAGAGACACTGGAGAACAGTGTACTTATAGCGCTCGGCTGGGCTGCCGGTCGTCGTGATCGTCTGAGCACTGTGCCAATAATCTGAACGCACGTAACGTGATTTGAGGCGCACTGCGCTGGGTGATTGGCCGGTTGACGAGAGTGCATGGTGGCCTTGAGAGGCTGCCTCTGTGCGCGGCGCACCACGGTGCGCGTGGCGTCCAGCACCGGCGATGGAGCGGCTACGGGGGGTAGGGTAGGGTCGGTCCTCTGCTTTGGGGAACAAAGGCAGAGCGCGACCGGGGGCATCGTCGCTTTGCCCTCGCTTTCCTTCCGTCTTTGCGTGTGGTGTGCGAAGGTTTGGAACATGGCGAAAAGCGGCGCCTTGGCTCTGGATTTCACCGGCTTTTGCTCTGAGCAGTACGTGAGTGGTCTTTGCTTCGGTATGTGAGCAGTACGTTAGAGGTTAGAGTTACTAGCTCCAATTAGCACCTCTTGATTGAATAGCTTTTTTGGATGGGTTAGATGTAATTAACTCAAACAAGCCTTCATGTTTGAATGTTTTAGAGCTTTAAATCCAAACTAGCACAAACTAACTCTAACTCATAGATCCAAACAGGGCCGATGAACAAATCTGTCCGGGCTTGAATGCTTGATTGCACCGTAGTAGTAGTACTCCCTCCGGTCATTTTTACGCTGCATATTAGGTTTGTCCGAAATTAATCTCATCCAACTTTGACCAAGTTTATATAAAAAATTATAGACATTCACATAACAACATCAATATCATTAGATTCATCTTGGAATAAATTTTCATATTATATTTATTAGATACTATAGATGCTAATAATTTTTAATATAAATTTGGTCAAACTTAACAAAGTTTGACTTTCAGCAAATTCAATGTGCAGAGTAAAAATCTATACTACTATTAAACAATCAAACAAGAACTTCTTTAAGCACACCCCACAAAGCGTACACAGATTCAATACCACCGCACGATTAGACCCACTAAAATCAATCTAATGGTTAGTCTTAACCTAAACTATTTTCTGTGTGCACTTAGCAATTTACATTGACTGACCGTACTCCACCGTGGAGGAAAATATGAAACTCCACGCCTGGGAAATTAGGAAACTAATAATCACGGGTGCATCATATTCTAGGAAACTAAATCAGAGTGCATCCATCCTATTAGGAAACTAATCTCAGACAAATCCATCATATTAAAAAACTTATCTCGGACGCATCCATCCTATTAGGAAGCTAATCGCGAGCCTCCTGCCGCCATCATGCACGTCAGTTGGATTTATTTTGTTTCATGACAGAGAAACCATATACCGCTATTTTGCCACATATATTTATTCTTATATACTTGTGCAGTTTCAAATGTTTCAACATATCTGCAGTCAACAAACTTGAAGACATACTGTTTAAGGCCTTATTTGCACCGCCTATTTTTCTTTGTCTGCGCGCCTCTTTCCTCCAATAATAATAATGAATAACTTTTTCCGGATCAGCTATTACACTATTACAAATGTATGCTGAAGCTACCCCTTACGACAAGGAAAAAGAGGATGAATGCTTTCTATCTTCACCAGTTTTGTAGCATGTTCCAAATTGTTGGCTCTTTCTTATTTGAGGATTCATCATGTTTTTTGTAATTTACAAGCTGACCTGAAAGCTTGATAAGGTTAACCTTGACAAATACTCTGGAATACTGTTCCTTCCATCTTTATTTTTCTTCCTAACTTATTTCAGTTTCTGTACTCACAGAGCGCCTTACAGCATTGTAATTAGTACGGTTTCCAACGCATAAACACATACAAAACCGGATAAATACTTTCTGTCATGATAATTATTGGATTTCTTTTAGCCCTTTTACATTTCAATTAGTTCTTGTAAATCATCTTTGTTTTATATAGAAGTCGTTGTAGTCACATATCATCTTCTATTTCCTATTATCCAGAGTAGGTGGCTATATAATTTTGGCAATCCACACAACCAAAAAATATATATAATTTTAGCCAAATTAGTACAAGTATATATTTTGCTACGCAGATTAGTAGAATAAAATAAGATTCAAGAATTAAGCATGTTGAACAATATGATTGCACCGTAAGTCAGTTTATAATTTTTTCCTGGCTACACTCAAAGAGAAGACTACACTACAAGTCTATATTACCGCATTAATAAATAATTGCTAATTTTATTTAAGTGAGAATAATTTCCTGCTATTACTCTATGAAGCAACATAACCACTATTGTGTCTCACTTTTGAAAATACAATTTGAGCGACATCAAACATTGCGTATCCGTTTGATTTATATTTTTAAAAACAATTATTTTTTTATATTATGTGAATCTCACCTGGTTTATGTTTGAGACGTGCGTTGCACGTGCATGCTTACTAGTGACCGGAGGGAGTACAAATCGGTCCAGGCGTACCGCTGTGTACGTACTAGTACCTAGCTCTGTACTGGCTCAGATGGATACAAACGCAATTTGGATGGGCTGGGCACGCGTCTCCGCGCTGGCCGCCACCGCCACCAGAGACCGTTTTCGTAAGTACGCGCATCCATGTGCAGCCCGACCTGCTGCGAGTGCTTTCGTGCTCCACAACTCGATATCGCACCAACCTGCTGCTGCTGCCGCACCGCGCACCGGGGCAAACCGGTCGGCCTTCTTCGTCACTGTACGGCGCTCGGTGCTGCAACTATTCTTGTGATTGCCTGATGGGGATGACCAGTTCTGGTATGCCTCAGCTCGGTCGGAAACAACACTGCATGTGCATGGCCACATTTTGAAGCCATTTGCATGCAGGTATCGTGGACACTGGGTAGCAGCGATTACAAGTACTACTATGCTTTCTGAAGAAGTTGGCTCCACCTGATGCCCTCTGAGCGAACATCTAGTGCACTCATCCACGTGGTGCTATCGGTGCACCAATCGCCTAAAATTCGCTCTACAATTGTTTCAGAAATCTGAAGATAACTTAGTATGTATGTAAAACATACATCTATCATGTCTCGAAATTTCAGGTTTGAATTAGACCTACAACTTCAGAAACAAAAACTAAAATCATGCCATGAATATTACTCATTTTAGATTGGGCCATACATTTGGCCCATTAGCATGATCAGTGTCAAATTTATCATTTCTGTTTCTTAAGGTGTTATTCAAGTTTAGTTTGATTATTTGTCATATGGTGTTATATGTTATGGGGACATGCTAAATTATTTTTATATTTTTACACACTTGTATCGTGACTTGTCAATACACATCGGAGTGATCAAAGAAATGATGAATGGAAGGGCACGGGGCAAGGCCAACACTACTCCTCAATTAAAATGCATAAAGCTATTTGACCCAAGAATGAAAGCAATTTCCTGTTCAAATGGATCTCGAAGACCTCCAACAGACTTAGACACAAGATTTTCTTCTGGCTTCTACTTCATGACAGACTTAACAACAGAAACTTGCTGAGAAGGAAACATATGCATCTGGACAGCTACAACTGTGTCTACTGTAATGAGCAATCTGAAGAAACTTTGAGACATCTCCTCTGGGATTGTACCTTTGCTCAAGAATGCTGGGAGTGCACTGCTCCAAACAGAAAACTAGGAATATCAAGTTTTGATGAGATATTATTGCCTCTAGGGCATATTTCCTTCACCATGATACGAGCTTCTGGTCCGTCGGATCTCAGATCCAACGGCTCCTAGTAGGTTCTGAAAGTTTGTCGTACTTGTTCGCAATTTTAAGACTTCAAAAGGTCTTTTGTCGCAAAATGTTGTAAGCCTTAAATCCAACGGCTCCTAAAAGCTCGTATTATAGGAGCATCTAAGGATCCGTATCAACTCTCCCTTCTTGTGATTGCCTGATGGGGATGACCAGTTCTGGTATGCTTCAACTCGGTCGGAAACAACACTGCATGGCCGCATATTTAAAGCCATTTGCATGCAGGAACGTGGACACTGGGTAGCAAAGACTACAAGCACCAGTATGCTTTTTCAACAAGTTGGCTCCACCTCATGGGAATGTATCTGGTGCACCCGCACTTCTGGTGCTACCGGTGCACCGGATGCCGTAAATTATTTTTTAAAATCTGAAAAAAAAATCTAGCACGTTCACGTAACATCAATGTATGATGTCATAAAATTTTATATAAAAATTGAAATATTTCCTGAGATACAAAAATGACAAATTTGACATCAGTGTAATAATGGGCCAAATCTAAAGCACAAGTTATATTTGTACTATTCAGTGTTGGATTTGTCATTTTTGTTTTTCGAGTTATGTTTTGAATTTTGACTTGAAATTTTGTGACAACCTATATTGGTCTTGTGTGAGTGTGCTAATTTTTTTCAGAGTTTTTTGAACGTTTGAAGAGCACAATGTGAGTTCGGTGCACCGGTAGATATTTTTCCCCACCTCATGCCCTCTGAGCGAACATCTGGTGCACCCACCCATGTGGTGCTACCGGTCCACCAATCACCTTAAATTCGCTCTGCAATGGTTTCAAAAATCGGAAAATAATTTAGTACGTACGCAAAACATACATATATTATTTCTCAAAATTTCAGATTTGAATTAGACCTACAACTTTAGAAACAGAAACTAAAATCATGCTATGAATAGTACTCATTATAGATTGGGCCATACATTTGGCCCATTAGCATGATCAGTGTTAAATTTATCATTTCTGTTTCTTAAGGTTTTTATTCAAGTTTACGTTTGATTATTTGTCATACTAGTAAGTCTATGTTATGGGGACATGCTAAATTATTTTTATATTTTTACACACTTGTATGGTGACTTGTCAATACACATTGGAGTGATCAAAGAAATGATGAATGGAAGGGCACGGGGCAAGGCCAACACTACTCCTCAATTAAAATGTATAAAGCTATTTGACCCAAGAATGAAAGCAATTTCCTGTTCAAATGGATCTCGAAGACCTCCAACAGACTTAGACACAAGATTTTCTTTTGGATTCTACTTCATGACAGACTTAACAACAGAAACTTGCTGAGAAGGAAACATATGCATCTAGACAGCTACAACTGTGTCTAATTTAATGAGCAATCTGAAGAAACTTTGAGACATCTCTTCTGGGATTATACCTTTGCTCAAGAATGTTGGGAGTGCACTGCTCCAAACAGAAAACTAGGAATATCAAGTTTTGATGACATTATGATCCTACACTCTGCACTTCCCAAGAAAATAGCTCTGGATATCATTATTCAAGGATGCTGGCGAGTTTGGACACTGAGTATTAACTGCTGAAAATTTTGGCTCAAAGAAGACTTGGTTCTAATGTAACATACTCCCTCCATTCCAAAATATAGTGCACCCGCGCTTCCCGAGGTCCAATTTTGACCATAAATTTAACCGACGAGACCAACTGCGACGGGAGAAAAAATTATATAATTGAAAACTTTTTTCGAATACGAATTCACTGATATAATTTTTGCCCCCGCCGCAATTGGTCTTGATAGTTAAATTTACGGTCAAAGTTGAAGCATGGAGATAGAGGAAGCACTACATTGTGGAACGGAGGGAGTAGAATCAAAGCAAAATATTTGAAAAGATTCAAGGAATGGACCACTACACATCTATGATGATTGTAGAGTACACGATATCAATACGATAGTTTCCTCATGTTCCCTAGGCAAGGAATTGGATGAGTAGTTTTAGTGCTCTTTTGTTGTTCTTTTCTTTGTAAATATTTTATACTCTTTGCGTTATTAATGGAAAATACCGTAAAACTATTGTTCTACGGTTTCGGCTTAAAAAGATTGGGTGGACGATGTACCGGGCACATTCCAGGGTCACCGTTGACATGCTCCAGCGAGGCTCCCCCACTCAAAGCTTATCCCACTCATGATTTGTTCCCATCACCCGCAGTGGTGGAGCCAGGATTCGAGTATAGGGGGGGCCGAGTACGTATATTGGTCTAATCTCATTGATAATTACTCGTCAATCCTATTAAAATTGTCTAAAACTGTCTATCGTTTGGGGGGGGGGGGGGGGGGGGCAGGCCCCTGCTCGTCCCCCCTGGCTCCGCCCCTGATCACCCGCCCCATCGGCCCTCCTCCTGCTTCCTCACCCGCCCCTCTGCCGTCTCCTAGGCATTTACGCTAACATATCGATTGTTTTGCAGCATAGATGTCGACTATGGTCGGGTCGATCGTGCTACAAGCAAGAAGTATGGAATACATCTCATCTATGTACCCATAATGTGAGCTGTGCTTACAAACAAGCCAATCAATCAGCAACCATAGTAGTGATTAGTGAACACCATCATCATCAATAGAGATCGTTTTCTTTAATTATGATGTACCATCCCATTGTTCTGTATTGATGATGATGATACACTTTTATGACCAACGTACATTTTGATTCTTTGTAGTTTACACGTTCACCCCGGGTTGAGCAAACGAGCGTGTGTACGTTCGGTGTTCTTCATTACATACATCCATACATACGTGAACCTGACCAATGCCTGGTTTTCCAAGGCATCGATCATTATTTAGCACACTTGTTACGTGTACTCTTTATTAGTTGGGCCTCCTGCAGTTCAGCCTGACCTCCGTCTGCGTCCCGGAGGACGGCAGCAGGCCGCCCATCTTGAGCATGGCCGTGACGAAGTCGGCGGAGAACTGGCTGGGGCTGCTGCTGTACTGCTGCACCAGCGCGTCCTGCGACCCGCCGTTGAAGAGCTCCTGGTCCGAGTGCAGGAGGCCGCGCTGCCCGACCAGGTTCTGGTAGTAGGCGTTGTCGAACCCGTCGGCGGTCTGCACGTCGAAGGGCGCGAGGTTGGTGTCGCCGCCGGACCGCGGGCACGTCCCCTGCCGCAGCGCCGCGAAGCTGGCGTTGATGTTGGTCTCGTTGTAGATGCGGCTGCGGAAGAACTGGCACTGCGCCCGCCCGACGGTGTGCGCGCCGGAGAGCGCCGTCATGTCCCGCGGCGACAGGTTCTTGTTGCCGAACATGGCGATGAGCGTGGCGAGGCTGGAGCCGGGCCCCGGGAGGTTCGCGTTGGCCGCGCTCTGGCTCGCCGTGCGCGCGTCCTTGCGCCCCAGCGGCACGCTCCAGTTCGGGCCTCCCAGCTGCATGCATGCGACAGTTCGGCCGAGTCAGCCATGGCTGGCAAGTAAGTGCTGAACGTGTCGTGTTTTGTAGTACGGGTCGGCGACCGTTGAAGCTGGTCGCGCGCGGGGACTCACCAGGTTGACTCCGTCACGGGCGGCGAGCGCGAGGATGTCGGCGCAGGAGACGGTGGCCCTGCACGCAGCCTCCACCTGAGTCTTGATGGCGTCGATCACCTCGAAGCCGCGGGCCGAGTTGGCGTTCGGCCCGGCGTTCTTCTCGCCGGTGAACGTCGACGTGTCGTCAAGCAGAATCGAGCCGTCACACCCCTACCGACACATCACAAATGTCAGTACTTACTACTGCGTAAAATCAGCAGCTAGCAAAAAGCAAAGCAAATGATAGGGAGGAACGGTGTTGCTCACATTGACGAAGCAGTCGTGGAAGAAGAGGCGAAGGATGGAGGCGCCCATCCGCCTCTCCGTCTGCACGGCGGAGGTCATCCCCGCCCGCACGATGGACGCCAGGTTGGGACACGACGTGGAGTAGAAGCTGGGCGAGAGCTGCTGCGCGTTCGCCGCGCCGGCGAGGGCACAGAGCACGACGGCGAGCCCGACGAAGGCCGCCGACCCGGTGGTGAAGGCGGCCATTGCTGTCTCCGGCTTTGGTCGATGTGACTAGACAACTCTTTTGATGTGATCGAGCTCGATGAGGCGAGATGCATAGGGTGGCGCCCTATTTATAGTGCTCTAGCTGCCGGAGCTCGTGGAAGCCGGCCTGCGCCTGCATGCGCTGGCGCGTGGCGGGCGCGCGATTGCTATCACTCACTCACGTACGTACGAAATGCCACTACAGAGTTCTCGGCCGGACTCTCTGCAGCCGCAGCCGGATTTGGTTGACCAGTGATCGCTCGCTCCGGCATGGGCACCGGCTTGGCGCGACGCTAACTGCTGATCAGCACGCGCGCTCCCCTGAACGATCGCATGTGTTAGTTATCGTATAGTATATCGTATTTTCTGGAATATTATAAGAGCGCAGAGACATGTTGCTGTGCACGTCACGGGTGTAGGCTGTGCATGGGTCAGTCCGGATCCCTCCGAGTCGACGCATTAGCGGAAATTTCGTGGACTCAGGACGTGGACCGAATATTGCTGCTACCGTTACGTGCCATACTACTCCACCACGGTGCGTGCTGTTGCTAGCCATGTGCCGGTTAACCAGACTTGCCTGCCTGGATAACTCGCTCAATTTTTTCCCCTTTAAATTTTGCGAATCGAGCACCACTCGGTCTATATTTTATTGTTATCTCACACTTTGAAGCAACCGTATTACTGTATACGCTGGTCCGTGAATTAGCTCGGGCTATTTTGAAAGGTACTAATCCAGCATCAACTGATCGTAGGGACGGCACTACATGGCAACTTGCATGTGCATGTCGAGGTCAAACAATTATTCTCGAGATAGGACGATAAATTTTATTTTTCCATATAAGAATCAATCGCTTTCGTACAACAGCGGAAAGGTTGGAAGCGTGCGTCTATCTCACTGTCACCGGCTTCAATGGAGTTCGAATCTGTGAGCGAGAAGAAGATTAGAGTAAAGCATCTTGGGTGCTCCCCTCGTGTTGATCATCAATATATCGGGTTACACGCGCATGCAGAGCGCAGGTTACATGGGCGACGTGGGCCAGGTTGGTGGGGGTTGTGCCTAGAGCACGCCCTGGTCAATCCTACGAGAGAGGTCAAGACAGTTTCGGCTGACACCCCGCTGCAGTTTAACTGTCCGGAGGGCGGATGCACAAGCTGGACCGAAACTCTTGAAACACTAGAGACGGAGACCTTTGGTCATTACATCGGCGAACTGTTGCATCGTCGGGACATGGAGAACACGCAGCTGCCCTAAACCAACCTTCTCGTGCACGAAGTGAATGTCGAGCTCGATGTGCTTCGTGCGTAGATGGTGGACTGGATTGGCCACCATATATACCGAGGAGATGCTGTCGCAATACACCATAGCGGACTTGGACAGGGGCGTACAGAGCTCACCGAGTAGTTGACAGAGCCAGCAATACTCAGCGACGACGTTGGCAACCGCACGGCACTCCGCCTCCGCACTGGACCTAGAGATGGTGGGTTGTCGCTTAGACGACCAGGAGATGAGCGAGTCGCCGAGGAAGGCATCATAGCCAGATGTCAAGCGGCCATGTCCGGGCAGCCAGACCAGGCGGCGTCAGAGTAGGCGACGAGGTCGAGGGAGGACGAGTGACGGATGTGGAGACCATGTGTCGACGAGCCGCGAACATACCGCAGGATACGCTTCACCAACACGAGGGGCTGGTCACGCGGATCGTGCATGGACATGTATGCTTGCTGTACTGCGTATGACAGATCTGGTTTGGTCATCGTCAGGTACTGAAGCGCCCCCACAATGCTGCGGTAGTCGGAGGGATCGGCGACGGGTGGCCCGACGTCGTTGGAGAGCTTGTTGCGACTGGTGTGCTCACCGGCTTGCAGGTAGACATGTTCGCCCTATCCAAGAGCTCATCAGCGTACTTGGCCTACCAGAGAAAGAAGCCGGCCTTGTCGCGCGTGATGTGGATGCCCAAGAAGTACTGCAACGGGCCCATGTCCTTCATGGAGAACTCGAAGAGGAGCTGGCGCTGTACGTGTTGGAGCAGGCATGTCGAGGAGGCGTAAGAACGATGTCGTCGATGTACAAAAGCAAGTATGCCACCCCTGCGTCGCGATGGAGAACAAACAAGAAGGGGTCCGAGCGCGCCGCCACGAAGCCGATGGAGCGGAGGAAGGCGGCGAAGCGGTCAAACCATGCCCGCGGTGCCTGCTTCAGGCCATACAGTGATCTGTCCAGGAGGCACACATGGCTGGGGTGGTGAGCATCGACGAAACCTGCTGGCTGTTGGCAGTAGACCCGTTCGATGAGGAACCCCTGGAGGAATGTGTTGTTCACATCCATCTGGTGGACAAGCCAGTCCCAAGCAGCGGCGATGGAGAGCACAACCCGGATCATGGTGGACTTGACCACCGCGATAACGTCTTGTCGAAGTACACACCGGGGCGCCGCAAGAAGCCGCGGACCACCCAACGTGCCTTGTACCACTCCAGAGCTCCGTCCGCCTTGAACTTGTGACGGAAGAGCCACTTGCCGGTGACAATGTTGGCGTTGGCGGGCCAGGGCACGAGTGTCCATGTCTGGTTCGCCATGAGAGACATGTACTCCTGCTGCATCGCTGTTAGCCAATGGGGATCTCGCAATGCAACATGCACATACTTGGGTACCAGGGAGATAGAGGGTGTGGATGTGGTGGCGAGGTTGGCATTGGTGTATTTAGGGTTTGGACGAAATTTTCTGAGTTGCCCACGCGTGACCAGATGTGTGTTGGGATAAGCCTATGGTCTGGATGGCGAGACGACTCGGGAGGTGGAGAAGGAGGTGAATTGGTTGCTGCAGCCGATGGTGTGGATAGGTGTGCTGCGGGGGGGGGGGAGTAGAGGGTGGTCGCTCGGGGGAACCGGCTGCCATGGTAGCCGGTTTGGGCGGTGAGTTTGCTGCCACGACAGCGGAATCGGGGAAAGCTGAAGCGGGTGGGGTAGCGGCCGCAACAGGCTGGGTGGTCGATGCGGTAGGGGTAGCAGTAGCAGCAGCGCTAGGATGGGAAGTCCGTGCCCGACGTGGGACGTGAGGGTGGAACGGTGTGGGGTGGTATTCATCTACCGGCGGGGGATGGTCATCGCCGTGGTGTGGCGCAAAGGGAAAGGTGTGCTCATCAAACACCACATGCCGAGAGATGATCACCCAGCCAGTGTCACGGTTGAGACAGAGGTATCATTTGTGGTCCAGCGAGTATCCAAGAAAAACACATGGATGGGATCACAGAGCAAGTTTGTGAGCACTGGTGGCGGTGAGGTTGGGGTAGCATAGACAGCCGAACACGCATAGGGTGGAGTACTCAAGTTGGACGCCGTAGAGTAGATAGAAGGGTGTTTGGCTATGGCGAGCACTATACAGGCGGCGATTGAGTAGGAAGGTGGCTGTGATAAGGGCTTCGACCCAGAATGTGTACGGCATGGATGCATGAGTGAGAAGAGAGCATGTAATGTTGTTTAGGGTGCGGAGTATGCTCTTGGCCCGGCCGTTTTGAGGTGAGGTAGGGGCAGGACATACGCAGTTGGATGCCCTCCGAGGCGAAGAAGGCACCAGCGGGGTCATTGTCGAATTCATGACCATTATCACTCTGGATGGTGAGCGGGTTGAGGTTGAACCGGCAGCGGATGAATGCATGAAAGTGTTTAATAGTGGCAAGCACTTCAGATTTGTGTCATAGAGGAAATGTCCACGCTAAGTGACTGTAATCATTTAAAAGCACAAGGTAGTATTGACATCCCGATACACTGATTACATGAGAGGTCCATACATCACAATGCACAAGTTGAAAAGGGAAATATGACACATGATCCGAGCTACTGAAAGGAAACCTAACATGATTTCCTAGTTGACACGCTTGGCAGAAAGGTGACAGAGTATCGTGAGCGGCGATGGAGGATGAACGGAGCACGCTAGAGAAGGTGTCGTGGCTGGGGTGCCCAAGGCGTCGATGCCAGGTGTCTGTGGTGACCGCAGCAAGCGCATGGTGAGGGGGTGGCACAGACATGGGGTAGAGTTCATCGTCGGCAGAGTTACATTGGAGGATCACCTGCTTCGTCCTTTGATCCTTGACAAAGAAACCAAAATCATCAAACTCTACATTAACAGGATTATCACGAGCTAGTTTCTTTATGGAGATGAGATTTTTGATGAGGTATGGAGAGACTAGAACGTTGGTCAGAGAAAGGGGAGTGGTGGCAGTGGGAATGTGGGCGCGGCCAGAGTGTGTCACTGCAAGCGAGGTACCATCGCCAACAAGAATGTTGGATGAGTTGTATGGTTGACAGTGTTTGAGATATGCCCTAGATGTTGGAGAACACAGTAATTTCAAAAATTTCCTACGCACATGCAAGATCCATCTAGGTGATGCATAGCAACAAGAGGGAAGAGTGTTGTCCACGTACCCTCGTAGACCGTAAGCGAAAGCGTTATGACAACGCGGTTGATGTAGTCGTACGTCTTCACGACCCGACCGATCCTATCACCAAAGATACGGAACCTCCGCGATCTGCACACATTCAGCTCGATGACGTCCCATGAACTCTAGATCCAGTTGAGGTCGGAGGAGAGTTTCGTCAGCACGATGGCGTGGTGAAGGTGATGATGAAGCTACCAGCGCAGGGCTTCGCCTAAGCACTGCAACGATATGACCGAGGTGTGTAACTATGGAGGGGGGGCACCGCACACGGCTAAGAGATTGTCTGTTGTGCCTTTGGGGTGTCCCCTGCCCACGTATATAAAGGAGGGAGGAGGAGGAGGCCGGCCCTAGAGGGGGCACGCCAAGTGTGGGGAGTCCTACTAGGACTCCCAAGTCCTAGTAGGATTTCCCTTTTCCTTTCCATAGTAGGAGAGAAGAAAGAGGGAAAGAGAGAGGGAGTAGGAAAGGGCAAGGGGGGGCTTTCCCCTAGTCCAATTCGGACCCATGGGGGGCGCTTGCCTCCTCCCCTTTGGCCCACCTCCTCTATTCCCATATGGCCCAATAAGGCCCAATACTTCTCCGGGCAAATTCTCGTAACTCTCCGGTACTCAAAAATACCCGAATCACTCGGAACCTTTCCAATGTCCGAATATATCCTTTCAATATATCGATCTTTACCTCTCAACCATTTCGAGGCTCCTCGTCATGTCGCCGATCTCATCCGGGACTCCGAATAAACTTCGGTCATCAAATCACATAACTCATAATACAAATCGTCATCGAAAGTTAAGCGTGCGGACCCTACGGGTTCGAGAACTATGTAGACTCATACGTCTCCAACATATCTATAATTTTTGATTGTTCCATGCTATTATATTATCAACCTTGGATGTTTTATATGATTTTTGGGACTAACCTATTAACCTAGAGCCCAGTGTCAGTTTCTGTTTTTTCCTTGTTTTAGAGTATCGCAGAAAAGGAAAATCAAACAGAGTCCAATTGACCCGAAACTTCACGGAACTTATTTTTGGAACGGAAGCAATCCAGAAGACTTGGGGTGTACATAAGGGAAGCAACAAGGAAGGCACGAGGCAGGGGGGCGCGCCCACCCCCTGGGCGCGCCGTCCACCCTCGTGGGCCCCTTGTGGCCCCCTGACGTATTTCTTCCTCCTATATATACCAATATATCCTAAAACCATCGGGGAGCAGAATAGATCGGGAGTTCCGCCGCCAGAAGCCTCCGTAGCCACAAAAAACCAATCTAGACCCGTTCTGGCACCTTGCCGGAGGGGGGGAACCCTCACCAGTGGCCATCTTCATCATCCCGGCGCTCTCCATGACGAGGAGGGAGTAGTTCTCCCTCAGGGCTGAGGGTATGTACCAGTAGCTATGTCTTTGATCTCTCTTTCTCTCTCTCGTGTTCTTGAGGTGGTACGATCTTGATGTATCGCGAGCTTTGCTATTATAGTTGGATCTTATGATGTTTCTCCCCCTCTACTCCCTTGTAATAGATTGAGTTTTCCCTTTGAAGTTATCTTATCGGATTGAGTCTTTAAGGATTTGAGAACACTTGATGTATGTCTTGTCGTGCTTATCTGTGGTGACAATGGGATATCACATGATCCACTTGATACATGTTTTGGTGATAAACTTGCGGGTTCCGCCCATGAACCTATGCATAGGGGTTGGCACACATTTTTGTCTTGACTCTCCGGTAGAATATTTGGGGCACTCTTTGAAGTACTTTGTGTTGGTTTGAATAGATGAATCTGAGATTGTGTGATGCATATCGTATAATCATACCCACAGATACTTGAGGTGACATTGGAGTATCTAGGTGACATTAGGGTTTTGGTTGATTTGTGTCTTAAGGTGTTATTCTAGTACGAACTCTATGATAGATTGCACGGAAAGAATAGCTTCATGTTACTTTACTACGGACTCTTGAATAGATCGATCAGAAAGGATAACTTTGAGGTGGTTTCGTACCCTACCATAATCTCTTTGTTTGTTCTCCGCTATTAGTGACTTTGGAGTGACTCGTTGTTACATGTTGAGGGATAGTTATATGATTGAATTATGTTATTATTGTTGAGAGAACTTGCCCTAGTGAAAGTATGAACCCTAGGCCTTGTTTCAATGCATTGCAATACCGTTTGTGCTCACTTTTATCATTAGTTACCTTGCTGTTTTATATTTTCAGATTACAAAAACCTATATCTATCATCCATATTGCACTTGTATCACCATCTCTTCGCCGAACTAGTGCACATACACAATTTACCATTGTATTGGGTGTGTTGGGGACACAAGAGACTCTTTGTTATTTGGTTGCAGGGTTGTTTGAGAGAGACCATCTTCATCCTACGCCTCCTACGGTTTGATAAACCTTAGGTCATCCACTTGAGGGAAATTTTCTACTGTCCTACATGCACTTGGAGGCCCAACAACGTCTACAAGAAGAAGGTTGTGTAGTAGACATCAAGCTCTTTTCTGGCGCCGTTGCCGGGGAGGTTAGCGCTTGAAGGTATATCTTTAGATCTTGCAATCGAATCTTTTTCTTTCTTGTTTTAGCACTAGTTTAGTTTATAAAAGAAAATTACAAAGAAACATGGAACTAAGGATACCTCATATGCTTCATCTTTTTAATATCTATCATGAAAATAAGGATTCCGATAATTGTGCTCAAGTGCTAGAGGAGGAATGCATTAGAATGTTTGAATGATGAGCATGATTGCAATGTTGTTAGTATGAATTCCTTGAATATCCATGATGCTAATGATATGCAAAGCCACAAGCTTGGGGAAGCTATGTTTGATGAAGATGATATTTTTTGTACCCCAAGTTTTGATGAGCAAATTTATTATGATGAAAGCATGCCTCCTATTTATGATGATTATATTGATGAAAGTGGATTTGGAGAGGTCATGACTTTATTTTGTGATGAATCCACTATTTCAGAAGAGGTTCCAATTGATTATGAGAACAAAGTTGCTATCTATGATGATTATTGTGATGACTTGTATGCTATAAAGAATAATGATATCCATGAAACTTGTCATCATGATTTTTGTTTTCAATTGGATTATGCCTCACATGATAATTATTTTGTTGAGTTTGCTCCCACTATTATTCATGACAAGAATTTTGCTTGTGTGGAGAGTAATAAAATTTCTATGCTTGTAGATCATGAAAAGAATGCTTTATGTGATAGTTATATTATTGAATTCATTCATGATGCTACTGAAAATTATTATGAGGGAGGAACATATGCTTGTAGGAATTGCAATAATATCAAGTTTCCTCTCTATGCGCTTAAAATCATGAAGTTATGCTTGTTTTGCTTTCCTATGCTAGTTGATTATTGTTCCCGTCAATTGTTTGCTCACAAAATCCCTATGCATAGGAAGTGTGTTAGGATTAAATGTGCTAATTATATTCTTCATGATGTTCTCTTTATGTTTCAATTCTTATCTTTTATGTGAGCATCATTGAAATCATCATGCCTAGCTAGGGGCGTTAAACGATAGCGCTTGTTGGGAGAAAACCCAATTTTATTTGTGTTCTTGTTCGAAATAATTCATCTATCATCTGTTTAGATGTGGTTTTATGCTTTTAATTAGTGTTTGTGCCAAGTAGAACCTTTGGGAAGACTTGGGGAAAGTCTTGTTGATCTTGCTGTAAAAAGCAGAAACTTTAGCGCTCACGAGAACTGCTGACATTTTTATTTGGAAAGTAATATTTAGTTAATTCTTTTTGCAGATGGTTAATAGATAAATTCCTCACGTCCAGAAATTTATTTTAGAATTTTTGAGGTTCCAGAAGTTTGTGTTAGTTACAGATGACTACAGACTGTTCTGTTTTTGACAGATTCTGTTTTTCATGTGTTGTTTACTTATTTTGATGAATCTATGGCTAGTAAAAGAGTTTATAAACCATACAGAAGTTGGAATACAATAGATATTACACCAATATGAATTTGGAATGAGTTCACAACAGTACCAAAAGTGGTAATTTATTTTCTTATACTAACGGAGCTTACGAGTTTTCTGTTAAGTTTTGTGTTGTGAAGTTTTCAAGTTTTCGGTAAAGATTCGATGGACTATGGAATAAGGAGTGGCAAGAGCCTAAGCTTGGGGATGCCCCAGGCACCCCAAGGTAATATTCAAGGACAACCAAAATCCTAAGCTTGGGGATGCCCCGGAAGGCATCCCCTCTTTCGTCTTCATTCATCGATAACTTTACTTGGAGCTATATTTTTATTTACCACATGATATGTGTTTTGCTTGGAGCGTCATTTTATTTTATTTAGTTTTGCTTGATATTTGAATAAAATACCAAGATCTGAAATTCTTAAATTCTAGAGAGTCTTCACATAGTTGCATAATTATTCGACTACTCATTGATCTTCACTTATATCTTTTGGAGTAGTTTGTCATTTGCTCTAGTGCTTCACTTATATCTTTTTAGAGCACGGTGGTGGTTTTATTTTATAGAAATAGATGAACTCTCATGCGTCACTTATATTATTTTGAGAGTCCTAAACAGCATGGTAATTTTCTTTGGTTATGTATTTAGTCCTAATATGATGGGCATCCAAGAGGGATATAATAAAAAGTATCATATAAAGTGCATTGAATACTATGAGAAGTTTGATACTTGATAATTGTTTTGAGATATGGAGATGGTGATATTAGAGTCATGCTAGTTGAGTAGTTGTGAATTTGATAAATACTTGTGTTGAAGTTTGTGATTCCCGTAGCATGCACGTATGGTGAACCGTTATGTGACGAAGTCGGAGCATGATTTATTTATTGATTGTCTTCCTTATGAGTGGCGGTCGGGGACGAGCGATGGTCTTTTCCTACCAATCTACCCCCTAGGAGCATGCACGTAATACTTTGTTTTGATAAATAATAGATTTTTGCAATAAGTATGTGAGGTCTTTATGACTAATGTTGAGTCCCTGGATTATACGCACTCTCACCCTTCCATCATTGCTAGCCTCTCTAATACCGCGCACCTTTCGCCGGTATCATACACCCACCATATACCTTCCTCAAAACAGCCACCATACCTACCTATCATGGCATTTCCATAGCCATTCCGAGATATATTGCCATGCAACTTTCCACCGTTCCATTTACTATGACACGCTCCATCATTGTCATATTGCTTCGCATGATCATGTAGTTGAAATTTTAGTTGTGGAAAAGCCACCGTTCATAATTCTTTCATATAAGTCACTCATGCATCATTGCTATCCCCGTATACCGCCGGAGGCATTCATATAGAGTCATACTTTGTTCTAGTATCGAGTTGTAATCATTGAGTTGTAAATAAATAGAAGTGTGATGATCATCATTCATAGAGTATTGTCCCCCCAAAAAGAGAAAGGACAAATAAAAAAAAGGAAGGCCCAATAAAATAAAATAAAATAAATAAAAAGGGACAATGCTACTACCCTTTTTTCCACCCTTGTGCTTCAAAGTAGCACCATGATCTTCATGATAGAGAGTCTCCTATGGATTGTATATTCCAATGATGGGCTTCCTCAAAATGCCCTAGGTCTTCGTGAGCAAGCGAGTTGGATGCACACCCACTTAGTTCCTTTTGTTGATCTTTCATATACTTATAGCTCTAGTGCATCCGTTGCATGGAAATCCCTACTCACTCACATTGATATCTATTAATGGGCATCTCCATAGCCCGTTGATACGCCTAGTTGATGTGAGACTATCTTCTCCCTTTTTGTCTTCTCCACAACCACCATTCTATTCCACATATGGTGCTATGTCCATGGCTCACACTAATGTATTGCGTGAAGATTGAAAAAGTTTGAGAACATCAAAAGTATGAAACAATTGCTTGGCTTGTCATCGGGGTTGTGCATGATTTAAATACTTTGTGTGGTGAAGATGGAGCATAGCCAGACTATATGATTTTGTAGGGATAGCTTTCTTTAGCCATGTTATTTTGAGGAGACATGATTGCTTTGTTAGTATGCTTGAAGTATTATTATTTTTATGTCAATATTAAACTTTTGTCTTGAATCTTATGGATCTGAATATTCATGCCACAATAAAGAAGATTACATGGATAAATATGTTAGGTAGCATTCCACATAAAAAATTCCGTTTTTATCATTTACCTACTCGAGGACGAGCAGGAATTAAGCTTGGGGATGCTGATACGTCTCCAACGTATCTATAATTTTTGATTATTCCATGCTATTATATTATCAACCTTGGATGTTTTATATGCATTTATATGCTATTTTATATGATTTTTGGGACTAACCTATTAACCTAGAGCCCAGTGCCAGTTTCTGTTTTCCCTTGTTTTAGAGTATCGCAGAAAAGGAAAATCAAACGGAGTCCAATTGACCGGAAACTTCAGGGAACTTATTTTTGGAACGGAAGCAATCCAGAAGACTTGGGGTGTACGTAAGGGAAGCAACGAGGAAGGCATGAGGCAGGGGGCGCGCCCACCCCCCTAGGCGCGCCCTCCACCCTCGTGGGCCCCTCGTGCCCCCCCTGGCGTATTTCTTCCTACTATATATATATACCAATATACCCTAAAACCATCGGGGAGCAGAATAGATCGGGAGTTGTGTCGCCAGAAGCCTCCGTAGCCACCGAAAAACAATCTAGACCCGTTCCGGCACCCTGCCGGAGGGGGGAACCCTCACCGGTGGCCATCTTCATCATCCTGGCGCTCTCCATGATGAGGAGGGAGTAGTTCTCCCTCGGTGCTGAGGTATGTACCAGTAGCTATGTGTTTGATCTCTCTCTCTCGTGTTCTTGAGGTGGTACGATCTTGATGTATCGCGAGCTTTACTATTATAGTTGGATCTTATGATGTTTATCCCCCTCTACTCCCTTTTAATGGATTGAGTTTTCCCTTTGAAGTTATCTTATCGGATTGAGTCTTTAAGTTTTTGAGAACACTTGATGTATGTCTTGCCGTGCTTATCTGTGGTGACAATGGGATATCACGTGATCCAGTTGATGTGTGTTTTGGTGATCAACTTGCGGGTTCCACCCATGAACCTATGCATAGGGGTTGGCACACGTTTTCATCTTGACTCTCTGGTAGAATCTTTGGGGAACTCTTTGAAGTACTTTGTGTTGGTTTGAATAGATGAATCTGAGATTGTGTGATGCATATCGTATAATCATACGCATGGATACTTGAGGTGACACTGGAGTATCTAGGTGACATTAGGGTTTTGGTTGATTTGTGTCTTAAGGTGTTATTCTAGTACGAACTCTATGATGAATTGAACGGAAATAAAAGCTTCATGTTATTTTACTACGGACTCTTGAATAGATCGATCAGAAAGGATAACTTTGAGGTGGTTTCGTACCCTACCATAATCTCTTCGTTTGTTCTCCGCTATTAGTGACTTTGGAGTGAATCTTTGTTGCATGTTGAGGGATAGTTATATGATCCAATTATGTTATTATTGTTGAGAGAACTTGCACTAGTGAAAGTATGAACCCTAGGCCTTGTTTCAACGCATTGCAATACCGTTTGTGCTCACATTTATCATTAGTTACCTTGCTGTTTTTATATTTTCATATTACAAAAACCTATATCTATCATCCATATTGCACTTGTATCACCATCTCTTCGCCGAACTAGTGCACCTATACAATTTACCATTGTATTGGGTGTGTTGGGGACACAAGAGAATCTTTGTTATTTGGTTGCAGGGTTGTTTGAGAGAGACCATATTCATCCTACGCCTCCTACGGACTGGTAAACCTTAGGTCATCCACTTGAGGGAAATTTGCTAATGTCCTACAAACCTCTGCACTTAGAGGCCCAACAACGTCTACAAGAAGAAGGTTGTGTAGTAGACATCATAGACATGTCCGAGACACATCTCCGGTCAATAACCAATAGCGAAACCTGGATTCTCATATTGGATCCTACATATTCTACGAAGATCTTTATCGGTCAAACCGCATAACAACATACGTTGTTCCCTTTGTCATCTGTATGTTACTTGCCCGAGATTCGATCGTCGGTATCTCAATACCTATTTCAATCTTGTTACTGGCAAGTCTCTTTACTCGTTTCGTAATGCATCATCCCGTAACTAACTCATTAGTCACATTGCTTGCAAGGCTTATAGTGATGTGCATTACCGAGAGGGCCCAGAGATACCTCTCCGATACTCAGAGTGACAAATACTAATCTTGATCTATGCCAACTCAAGAAATACCATCGGAGACACCTGTAGAGCATCTTTATAATCACCCAGTTACATTGTGACATTTGATAGCACACAAGGTGTTCCTCCGGTATTCGGGAGTTGCATAATCTCATAGTATGAGGAACATGTATAAGTCATGAAGAAAGCAGTAGCAATGAAACTGTAACAATCATCGTGCTAAGCTAACAGATGGGTCAAGTCAATCACATCATTCTCTAATGAAGTGATCTCACTTATCAAATGACAACTCGTTGTCCATGGCTAGGGAACTTAACCATCTTTGATCAGTGAGCTAGTCAAGTAGAGGCATACTAGTGACACTCTGTTTGTTTATGTATTCACACATGTACTAAGTTTCCGGTTAATACAATTCTAGCATGAAAAATAAAGATTTATCATGATATAAGGAAATATAAATAACAACTTTATTATTGCCTCTAGGGCATATTTCCTTCAGTCTCCCACTTGCACTAGAGTCAATAATCTAGTTCACATCGTCATGTGATTTAACACGAATAGTTCACATCTTTATGTGATTAGTTTGCATCTCCATGTGACTAACACCCAAAGGGTTTACTAGAGTCGATAATCTAGTTCACATCGCTATGTGATTCACACCCAAAGAGTGATCATGTTTTGCTTGTGAGAGAAATTTAGTCGACGGGTCTGCCACATTCAGAGTCGTATGTATTTTGCAAATTTTCTATGTCTACAATGCTTTGCACGGAGCTACTCTAGCTAATTGCTTCCAGTTTTAATATGTATCTAGATCGAGACTTAGAGTCATCCAGATCGGTGTCAAAGCTAGCATCGACGTAACTCTTTACAACAAACTCTTTGTCACCTCCATAACCGAGAAACATTTCCTTATTTCACAAATGATATTTTTGACCGTTGTCCAGTGATCCACTCCTGGATCACTATTGTATCCTCTTGCCAATCTTTTGGCGAGGTACACAATAGGTCTGGTACACAACATAGCATATTTTATAGAACCTGTGACTAATGCATAGGGAATGACTTTTCATTCTCTTTCTATTTTCTGCCATGGTCGGGTTTAGAGTCTTTACTCAACTTCATACCTTGCAACACAGGCAAGAGCTCCTTCTTTGACTGTTTTATTTTGAACTACTTCAAAATCTTGTCAAGGTATGTACTCATTGAAAATATATCAAGCGTCTTGATCTATCACTATAGATCTTGATGCTCAATATGTAAGTAGCTTCACCGAGGTCTTTGTTTGAAAAACTCCTTTCAAACACTCCTTTATGCTTTCCAGAAAATTCTACATTATTTCTGATCAACAATATGTCATTCACATATACTTATTAGAAATGTTGTAGTGCTCCCACTCACTTGCTTGTAAATACAGGCTTCACCGCAAGTCTATATAAAACCATATGCTTTGATCACTTTATCAAAGCATATATTCCAACTCCGAGATGCTCCTAGGGGGATAGATTGGTATGAAAAGACCATCGCTCGTCCCCGACCGCCACTCATAAGGAAGACAATCAATAAATGCCTCATGCTCCGACTTCGTTACATAACGGTTCACCATACGTGCATGCTACGGGAATCACCAACCTCAACACAAGTATTTCTACTAATCCACAACTACCCACTAGCATGACTCTAATATCACCATCTTTATATTGCAAAACTATTGCAAGGAATCAAACATATCATATTCGGTGATCTACAAGTTTTATGTAGGATTTTATGACTAACCATGTGAATGACCAGTTCCTGTCATCTCTCTAAATAGATATAAGTGAAGCAAGAGAGTTTAATTCTTTATACAAAAGATATGCCCACGCTCTAACAAATATAAGTGAAGCAAAAGAGCATTCTACAAATGGCGGTTTTCTATGTGAAGAGAAAGAGACAATCCAAACTTCAAATGATATAAGTGAAGCACATGAAGCATTCTATAAAGCCATACTCAAAAGATATAAGTGAAGTGCAAAGAGCATTCTATAAATAAACCAAGGACTATCTCATACCAGCATGGTGCATAAAATAAAAGTTAAAACTAAATGCAAAAGACGCCCCATTTGCACATATCACATGAACGAAACGAATCCGAAAACATACCGATACTTGTTTAAGAAAGAGGGGATGCCTTCCGTGGCATCCCCAAGCTTAGACGCTTGAGTCTCCTTGAATATTTACTTGGGGTGCCTGGGGAATCCCCAAGCTTTAGCTCTTGCCTCTCTTTCTTCTTCTCACATCGAGACCTTCTCGATCATCGAACACTTCATCCACACAAAACTTCAACAGAAAACTCGGTAAGATCCGTTAGTATAATAAAGCAAATCACTACACTAAGCACCGCTGCAAACCAATTCATATTTTGTTTTTGCAATTTTTCTACTGTAATATAGCTATTCCATGGCTTAATCCACTGATTGGAATTGATAGTTTCATCAAAACAAGCAAACTATGCATCAAAAACAGAATCTGTCTAAAACAGAACAGTCTGTAATAATCAGAACATTCACCATACTTCTTTTATTTTAAAAATTCTGCCAAAATTAGGAAAAATAAAAAATTTGTATATAAAGACAGTGCAAAATGAACCAGAACCATTTTACGTTCCAGTAAAAAAATGAAAAACCACGCACTACAGCCAAATTTTCTGTCCTGCACCATACAAACCAACAAGCATTGTAAACATCCTAAAGGCAAACCTTGGCACATTATTTTTATAATACAATGGAATTGTACAAGGAGATAATTATTTTTGTTGAAAAGTTTTTGTAATCAAGATTCACAAAGTTTCCGTGAGCATGAACAAAGTTCAAGGCTAGCTCCCACTTCAACTATGCTTGTCTCTCTCACTTTCACTTTCCTTTGTGAAAAGTTTTGGGTTCCCCTCTTTATTTTTTTGTTTTTAAACTATATAAAAGCACTCAACAGAAATAAATGAATCTCTAAAACTTCCGGGTTGTCTCCCTGGCAGCGCTTTCTTTAAAGCTATAAAGCTAGGCATATAGTGCTCAAGTAATGGATCCACCCGGATCCCAGGGTATATCAAAGCCAATTTTAATTAACAATGATTTGTAATTTAGTAGTGAGCACAAAGTAACATATATCATGCAACAACTAAGTCTCACTCTCTTCCTATGCATCGACATGTCATAAAAGAACAATTCATGCACACAAAGTGAAGGCCAATGCATAGTATAAACAGTTTCTTGCAATTTTATCATATTGGAAACATAGAGAGGTGGAGATATAGTTCCTCTCTCATAATAATTGCAAGTAGGAGCAGCAAGCACATGCATATTATATTCATCAAAATCATCATGTGCAACGGGTAAAAGGCAACCCATCAATATAATCCTTAATAAGTGCAAACTTCTCCGATATAGTGTAGTCGGGAGAATTCAAAAAGATAATAGGACTATCATGCGTGGGTGCAATAGCAACAATTTCATGTTTAACATAAGGAACTATAGAAAGTTCATCTCCATGGGCATAATTTATATTGGCATCCTGGCCACAAGCATAGCAAGCTTCATCAAAAAGGGATCTTTCAAGAGAATCAATGAGATCATAACAATCATCATAGCAATCATTCTTTGGTAAGCACGAAGCAAAATTAAACAATGTATGAGTTGAAGAGTTACTCTCATTAGAAGGTGGGCACGGGTAGCTAATCCGCTCTTCCTACTTTTGTTTTTCGCTCTCCTCATCATCTTTTTCATCCAATGAGCTCACAGTTTCATCAATTTCTTCTTCCATAGACTCCTGCAAAATATTAATCTCTTCTTGGACAACGAAGGAGTCCTCAATATATGGTTTAACATAGGCATTAGAAGCATAATTATCATAACAATATTTAAGTATGGCAATATTTTCAGTACTGTAAAGAGTAGCATCATACTTTTCAATCAAAGAAGCAATTTCATAAGCACCCTTAAAAGCAACACATTCTTCAATTTGTTGAACATCATAGTAATTATAAACACCCTTAGCATAAGAAGATACGATTCCATTATCACTAAACAAACATTGGTAGGAAAGGTGTTTCTTAGGGTCTTCAGAACAACAAGTATAATCATATATTTCGCATAAATTCCAAGCATAGCATTGCAAACGATAAATTTGATCCAGTAAACGTTTCCCTTTTTCAAATATGCGGTGTCACCCATAACAAGCATGCTCATCTAAGGATTTGCCCTCAACTAAGCTAGTTGGGGTTTCAGCACGAGCACATAGGGATCGAAGATGATCCAAGTAATAAGCTTCAGGAGTGTGATAGATTTTGAGTGGTTCTTCTACCATTGGTTCAATAGGTACAACTAATTATTTTGGTATTTTGCGTTTCCTACCCATAACTAAAGATAGAAAACAACTAATAACAGCAAATAAAAATTACTTAGTGATAAAGCAAACAAGCACACACGAGAATATTCACCCCACGCTATGACTCCCCGGCAACGGCGCCAGAAAAAGGTCTTGATAACCCACAAGTATAGGGGATCAATTGTAGCCTCTTTCGATAAGTAAGAGTGTCGAACCCAAAGAGGAGCTAAAGGTAGAACAAATATTCCCTCAAGTTCTATCGACCACCGATACAACTCTACGCATGCTTGACGTTCGCTTTACCTAGAACAAGTATGAAACTAGAAGTACTTGGTAGGTGTTTTTGGATAGGTTTGCAAGAATATAAAGAGAGAGTAAACAAAGAGTAGGGTCTGTTTAGATAAGGACACAACTAAGTTAGTTTTAGTAAAGAGGTTTTTTGTTACGAGAAAGTTATTTGTCCCTAGGCAATCGATAACTAGACCGATAATCATTATTACAATTTTATATGAGGGAGAGGCATAAGCTAACATACTTTCTCTACTTGGATCATATGCACTTATGATTGGAACTCTAGCAAGCACCCGCAACTACTAAAGATCATTAAGGTAAAACCCAACCATATCATTAAAGTATCAAGTCCTCTTTATCCCATACGCAAACAACCTACTAACTCGGGTCTGTGCTTCTGTCACTCACGCCACCCACCACAAGCAAATCATGAACATATTGCAAACCGTACAACGGGTATCCCTCACGCTTGCGCGACACAGAGAGCACCATAGGACAGCACCAATAATAAAACATGCAACTCAAACCAATCACGATCATCAAATAGCCCATAGGACAAAACAGATCTACTCAAACATCATAGGATAGCCATATATCATTGGGAAATAATATATAGCGTTGAGCACCATGTTTAAGTAGAGATTACAGTGTGTAAGAGGGAGGTTACACTGCTGCATAGAGGGGGGAAGAGTTGGTGATGATGGCGGTGAAGTTGTTGGTGAAGATTGTGGTGATGATGATGGCCCCCGGTGGCACTCCAGTGCCACCGGAAGCGAGGGGGAAAGAGCCCCCCTCCTTCTTCTCCTTCCTTGGACTCCTCCCTAGATGGGAGAAGGGTTTCCCCTCTGGTCCATGGCCTCCATGGGGTGGGAGGGGCGAGAGCCCCTCCGAGATTGGATCTATCTCTCTCTGTTTCTGCGTTCCCAGATTCTACCCTTTCACCTTTCTTATATTCCCGGAGATTCGTAACTCTGATTGGGCTGAAATTTTAACATGATCTTTATCCGGATATTAGCTTTCTTGCGGCGAAAGAAGGGCATCAACTGCCTTACGGGGTGGCCACGAGGGTCAGGGGCGCGCCCAGGGGGGTGGGGTGCGCCCCCTGCCTCGTGCCTCCCTCGGGCACTGTCTCGCGTGGATTTTTCTTCCCAAAAATCATATATATTCCAAAAAAATCTCCGTCAGTTTTTATCCCGTTTGGACTCCGTTTGATATGGATATTTTGCGAAACAAGAAACATGCAACAAACAGGAACTGGCACTGGGCATTGGATCAATATGTTAGTCCCAAAAATGGTATAAAAAGTTGCCAAAAGTATATGAAAGTTGTAGAATATTGGCATGGAACAGTCAAAAATTATAGATACGATGGAGATGTATCAGTGTGAGTTGCGAAACTATTTCATATTGTTTCAAATGAAGACCAAACTCATAACTAAAATATTCGCCTCCGCGATCAGATCGTAGAAACTTTATTTTCTTGTTACGATGATTTTCCACTTCACTCTGAATTTGTTTGAACTTTTCAAATGTTTCGGACTTATGTTTCATTAAGTAGATATACCCATATCTTCTCAAATCATCTATGAAAGTCAAAAAATAATGATTCCCACCTCGAGCCTCAACACTCATCGGACCGCATACATCGGTATGTATTATTTCCAATAAGTCAGTGGCTCGCTCCATTGTTCCGAAGAATGGAGTCTTAGTCATATTGCCCATGAGTCATGGTTCGCAAGCATCAAGTGATTCATAATCAAGTGATTCCAAAAGCCCATCAACATGGAGTTTCTTCATGTGCTTTACATCAATATGACCTAAACGGCAGTGCCACAAATAGGTTGCACTATCATTATTAACTTTGCATCTTTTGGCTTCAATACTATAAATATGTGTATCATACGATCGAGATTCAATAAACCATTCACCTTGGGTGTATGACCATAGAAGGTTTTATTCATGTAAACAGAATAACAATTATTCTTTGACTTGAATGAATAACCGTATTGCAATAAACATGATCCAATCATATTATGCTCAACGCAAACACCAAATAACATTTATTTTAGGTTCAACACTAATCCCGAAGGTAAAGGGAGTGTGCGATGGTGATCTTATCAACCTTGGAATCATTTCCAACACACATCGTCACCTCGTCCTCAACTAGTCTTTGTTTATTTTGCAACTCCCATTTCGAGTTACTACTCTTAGCAACCGAACTAGTATCAAATACCGAGGGGTTTGCTATAAACACTAGTAAAGTACACATCAGTAACATGTATATCAAATATACCTTTGTTCACTTTGACATTCTTCTTATCCGCCAAGTATCTAGGGAAGTTCCACTTCCAGTGACCTTTTCCTTTGCAGTAGAAGTACTCAGTTTTAGGCTTGGGTCTAGCTTTGGGCTTCTTCATGGGAGTGGCAACTTGCTTGCCATTCTTCTTGAAGTTCCCTTTCTTTCCCTTGCCCTTTTACTTGAAACTAGTGGTCTTGTCAACCATCAACACTTGATGCTTTTTCTTGATTTCTACCTTCGCCGATTTCAGCATCGCAGAGAGCTTTGGGAATCGTTTCTGTTATCCCTTGCATATTATAGTTCATCACGAAGTTCTAGTAACTTGGTGATAGTGACTAGAGAACTCTGTCAATCACTATCTTATCAGGAAGATTAACTCCCACTTGATTCAAGTGATTGTAGTACTCAGACATTCTGAGCACATGCTCACTCGTTGAGCTATTCTCCTCCATCTTGTAGGCAAAGTACTGTTAGAGGTCTCATACCTCTTGACACGGGCATGAGTATGAGATACCAATTTCAACTCTTGGAACATCTTATATGCTCCATGGCGTTCAAAACATTTTTGAAGTCCCGGTTCTAAGCCGTAAAGCATGGTGCACTAAACTACCAAGTAGTTATCATACCGAGCTTGTCAAACATTCATAACGTCTACATCTGCTCCTACAATAGGTCTATCACCTAGCGGTGAATCAAGGACATACTTCTTCTGTGCAGCAATGAGGATAATCCTCAGACCACGGACCTAGTTCGCATAATTTCTACTATCATCTTTCAACATAGTTTTTCTCTAGGAATATATCAAAAATAAATGGGGAGCTACATCGCGAGCTATTGATCTACAACATAGTTATGCAAATACTATCAGGACTATGCTCATGATAAATTAAAGTTCAATTAATCATATTACTTAAGAACTCCCACTTAGATAGACATCGCTCTAGTCATCTAAATGATCACGTGATCCAAATCAACTAAACCATGTGCGATCATCATGTGAGATGGAGTAGTTTTCAATGGTGAACATCACTATGTTGATCATATCTATTATATGATTCACGCTCGATCTTTCGGTCTCCAGTGTTCTAAGGCCATATCTGCATATGCTAGGCTCGCCAAGTTTAACCTGTTGTATGTGAACGTAGAGCTTATCACACCCGATCATCACGTGGTGTCTCGGCACGACGAACTGTCCAACGGTGCATATTCAGGGAGAACACTTATACCTTGAAATTTAGTGAGAGATCATCTTATAATGGTACCGCCGAACTAAGCAAAATAAGATGCATAAAGGATAAACATCACATGGAATCAAAATATGTGACATGATATGTCCATGATCATCTTGCGCCTTTGATCTCCATCTCCAAAGTACTGTCATGATCTCTATCGTCACCGGCATGACACCATGATCTCCATCATCTTGATCTATATCAACGTGTCATCACATGGTCGTCTCGCCAACTATTTCTCTTGCAACTATTGCTATCACATAGCGATAAAGTAAAGAAATTATTTGGCGCTTGCATCTTATGCAATAAAGAGACAACCATAAGGTTTCTGCCAGTTGTCGATAACTTCAACAAAAACATGATCATCTCATACAACAACTTATATCTCATCACGTCTTGACCATATCACATCACAACAAGCCCTGCAAAAATGTGTTAGACGTCCTCTACTTTGTTGTTGCAAGTTTTATGTGGCTGCTACAGACTGAGCAAGAACCGTTCTTACCTACGCATCAAAAACCACAACACGGTATAGTGATTGCTTTTTGATCTTCAGAAAAAACCCTGTTCATTAAATCTGATTCAACTAAAGTTGGAGAAACTAACACCCACCAGCCACCTGTGTGCGAAGCACGCCGGTAGAACCAGTCTCGCGTAAGCGTACGCGTAATGTCGGTCTGGGCCGCTTCATCCAACAATACCGCCGAATCAATAATCAACTAGTGACGGCAAGCAATATGTATATACCCATGCCCACAACTCCTTTGTGTTCTACTCGTGCATATAACATCTACGCATAGACCTGGCTCGGATGCCACTGTTGTGGAACACAATAATTTCAAAAATTTCCTACGCACATGCAAGATCCATCTAGGTGATGCATAACAACGAGAGGGAAGAGTGTTGTCCACGTACCCTCATAGACTATAAGCGGAAGTGTTATGACAACGCGGTTGATGTAGTCGTACTTCTTCACGGTCCGACCGATCCTAGCACCGAAGATACGGCACCTCCGCGATTTGCACATGTTCAGCTCGGTGACGTCCCACGAACTCTAGATCAAGCTGAGGTCGGGGGAGAGTTTTGTCAGCACGACAGCGTGGTGACGGTGATGATGAAGCTACCGGCACAGGGCTTGGCCTAAGCACTGCAACGATATGACCGAGGTGTGTAACTGTGAAGGGGGGCACCGCACACGGCTAAGAGATTGTCTGTTGTGCCTTTGGGGTGTCCCCTGCCCACGTATATAAAGGAGAGAGGAGGAGGAAGCCGGCCCTAGAGGGTGCGTGCCAAGTGTGGGGAGTCCTACTAGGACTCCCAAGTCCTAGTAGGATTACCCTTTTCCTTTCCGGAGTAGGAGAGAAGAAAGAGGGAAAGAGAGAGGGAGTAGGAAAGGGCAAGGGGGGGGGGCGCCCCCATTCCCCTAGTCCAATTCGGACCCATGGGAGGGGGGGGGGGGCGTGCCTCCTTCCCTTTGTCCTGCCTCCTCTATTCCCGTATGGCCCAATATGGTCGAATACTTCTCCCGGTGAATTCCCGTAACTCTCTAGTACTCCGAAAAAATACCCGAATCACTCGGAACCTTTCTGATGTCCGAATATAGCCTTCCAATATATCGATCTACACCTATCGACCATTTTGAGACTCCTCGTCCTTTCCCCGATCTCATCCGGGACTCCGAACAAACTTCGGTCATCAAATCACATAACTCATAATACAAATCATCATCGAACGTTAAGCGTGCGGACCCTACGGGTTTGAGAACTATGTAGACATGACCGAGACACATCTACTGTCAATAACCAATAGCGGAACCTGTATGCTCATATTGGCTCCTACATATTCTACGAAGATCTTTATCGGTCAAACCGCATAACAACATACGTTGTTCCCTTTGTCATCGGTATGTTACTTGCCCGAGATTCGATCGTCGGTATCTCAATACCTAGTTCAATCTCGTTACCGGCAATTCTCTTTACTTGTTCCGTAATGCATCATCCCGTAACTAACTCATTAGTCACATTGCTTGCAAGGCTTATAGTGATGTGCATTACCGAGAGGGCCCAAAGATACCTCTTCGATACTCGGAGTGACAAATCCAAATTTTGATCTATGCCAACTCAACAAACACCATCGGAGGCACCTGTGGAGCATCTTTATAATCACCCAGTTACATTGTGACGTTTGATAGCACACAAGGTGTTCCTCCGGTATTCGGGAGTTGCATAATCTCATAGTCCGAGGAACATGCATAAGTCATGAAGAAAGCAGTAGCAATGAAACTGTAAAAATATTTTGCTAAGCTAATGGATGGGTCAAGTCAATCACATCATTCTCTAATGATGTGATCCCGCTTATCAAATGACAACTCTTTGTCCATGGCTAGGAAACTTAACCATCTTTGATTAATGAGCTAGTCAAGTAGAGGCATACTAGTGACACTTTGTTTGTTTATGTATTCACACATGTACTAAGTTTCTGGTTAATACAATTCTAGCATGAATAATAAACATTTACCATGATATAAGGAAATATAAATAACAACTTTATTATTGCCTCTAGGGAATATTTCCTTCACTAGAGGCAATCATGTATGATGATATTTACTATGTGTTTATGAATAAAGATAGTCCTTGGACATATTAATGATGTGTACCAACAAGTCCATGACCTTTTTGTGGGACTATGCGTTGTATGATGACTGTCCTAAAAGGTCCCTAGTCGAAAGGGCTGTGTGGACCCACAACTGACTAGACTAGCATATGACACAGTGGATGGCTCGGTCTCACTACCCATGGAGCATTGGATGCTAGCCGAATAATATGGAGTCAGAAGGATCTGGTCGGATCCCACATAGTCGGATCTGTGTCGAGATAAGGTCCGAATCAGACAGACCTGATAATGAGACGCAACAATATGTCATCTGTGAGTCTCTAGTACATCATACGTTCTATGTCCTAAGACTTGAGCTGGCGCATGTACTCATGATGGTGACAGGCTTGCTCTGAGGGTTTTGGAATATATGTGAATATATAGGACGAAGAGGTAGGTCAGGGGATCCCCGAGGGGGCCACAAGGCAGCCCCCCTAGGGTGCGCCCTCAACCTTGCTACTGCCTCGTGGCTCTTCTGGCTTGGACTCCAAGTCCTTTGTGTGTCTTATGGTCCAAGAAAAATCATCGTAAAGTTTTATTCCATTTGGGCTCCATTTGGTATTTCTTTTCTGCGAAACTCAAAAACAAGGAAAAAACAGAAACTGGCACTGGGCTCTAGGTTTATAATAAGTTAGTTCCAAAAATAATATAAAATAGCATAATAATGCATATAAAACATCCAAAATAGATAATATAATAGCATGGAACAATCAAAAATTATAGATACGTTGGAGACGTATCAAGCATCCCCAAGCTTAATTCCTGCTCGTCCTCGGGTAGGTAAATGGTAAAAACAGAATTTTTGATGTGGAATGCTACCTAACATATTTATCCATGTAATTTTCTTCATTGTGGCATGAATATTCAGATCCATAAGATTCAAAACAAAAGTTTAATATTGACATAAAAACAATAATACTTCAAGCATACAAATAAAGCAATCATGTCTTCTCAAAATAACATGGCCAAAGAAAGTTATCTCTACAAAATCATATAGTCTGGCTATGCTCCATCTTCATCACACAAAGTATTAAATCATGCACAACCCCGATGACAAGACAAGCAATTGTTTCATACTTTTGATGTCCTAATTTTTTTTTCAAGTTTCACGCGACACATGGGCGTGAGCCATGGATATAGCTCTATACGTGGAATAGAATATGGTGGTTGTGGAGAAGAAAAAAAGAAGGAGATAGTTTCACATCAATGTTGGGGAACGCAGCATTTCAAAAAAATTCCTACGGCCACACAAGATCTATCTAGGAGAAGCATAGCAACAAGCGGGGAGAGTGAGTCCACGTACCCTCGTAGACCGAAAGCGGAAGCGTTTAGTAACGCGGTTGATGTAGTTGAACATCTTCGCGATCCAACCGATCCAAGTACTGAACGCACGGCACCTCCGTGATCTGCACACGTTCAGCTCGGTGACATCCCTCGAACTCTTGATCCAGTTGAGGTCGAGGGAGATTTTCATCAGCACGACGGCATGGTGATGATGATGATGATGTTACCAGCGCAGGGCTTCGCCTAAGCACTACGACAATATGACCGAGGTGTTAACTGTGGAGGAGGGCACCGCACACTGCTAGAAACAATTGATGTGTGTTCTAGGGGTGCCCTCCCCACGTATATAAAGGAGGGAGAGGGAGGGAGGCAGCCTAGGGCATTCCCAAGTAGGAGGAATCCTACTTGGGCCCCTGGTCCAATTCGCCCCCCTTACCATATTTGGACAAGGGGGAAAGGAAGGAGGGGGAGGGGAAGGAAGTAGGAGTCCTACTTCATACTTTCCTTTTCCTCCTCTCCATTTCCTTTCTCCCCACGTGTCTGGCCCTATAGAGGGCGCACCAGCCCCTTGTGGGCTGGTGTGTTCCCTTACTTGGCCCATTAAGCCCATATCTTTGCCGGGGTTTGCCCGGAACCCCTTCCGGTGACCCGGTATCATCCGGAACACTTCCGGTGTCCGAATATAGCCTTCCAATATATGAATCTTTACCACTCGACCATTTCGATATTCCTCGTCATGTCTGTGATCTCATCCGGGACTCCGAATGAACTTCAATACATCAAATCACATAACTCATAATACAAATCGTCATCTAACGTTAAGGGTGCGGAGCCTACGGGTTCGAGAACTATGTATACATGACCGAGACACATCTCCGGTCAATAACCAACAGCGGAACCTGGATGCTCATATTGGCTCCTACATATTCTATGAAGATCTTTATTAGTCAAACCGCATAACAACATGCGTTGTTCCCTTTGTCATCGGTATGTTACTTGCCCAAGATTCGATCATTGGTATCATCATACCTAGTTCAATCTTGTTACCGGAAAGTCTCTTTACTTGTTCCGTAATGCATCATCCCGCAACTAACTCATTAGTCACATTGCTTGCAAGGCTTATAGTGATGAGCATTACCGAGAGGGCCCAAAGACACCTCTCCGATACACGGAGTGACAAATCCTAATCTCGATCTATGCCAACTCAACAAACACCATCGGAGACACCTGTAGAGCATCTTTATAATCACCCAATTATGTTGTGATGTTTGATAGCACACAAGGTGTTCCTCCGGTATTCGGGAGTTGCATAATCTCATAGTCATAGGAACATGTATAAGTCATGATGAAAGCAATAGCAATGAAACTAAACGATCATTTATGCTAAGCTAACGGATGGGTCATGTCCATCACATTATTCTCTAATGATGTGATCCCGTTCATCAAATGACAACACATGTCTATGGTTAGGAAACTTAACCATCTTTGATTAATGAGCTAGTCAAGTAGAGGCATACTAGGGACACTCTGCTTGTCTATGTATTCACAGATGTACTAAGTTTCCGGTTAATACAATTCTAACATGAATAATAAACATTTATGATGATACAAGGAAATATAAATAACAACTTTATTATTGCCTCTAGGGCATATTTCCTTCAATCAACTAGGCGTATCAACGGGCTATGGAGATGCGCATCAATAGATATCAATGTGAGTGAGTAGGGATTGCCATGCAACGGATGAACTAGAGCTATAAGTTTATGAAAGCCCAAAAAGAAACTAAGTGGGTGTGCATCCAACTCGCTTGCTCACGAAGACCTAGGGAAATTTGTGGAAGCCCATCATTGGCATATACAAGCCAAGTTCTATAATGAAAAATTCCCACTAGTATATGAAAGTGACAATATAGGAGACTCTCTATCATGAAGATCATGGTGATACTTTAAAGCACAAGTGTGGAAAAAGGATAGTAACATTGCCCCTTCTCTCTTTTCTCTCATTTTTTTCTTCTCCCCTTTTTTGTGGGATTCATTGGCCTCTTCTATTTTTTGCAAAGTCCTAAGACTCATCCCAAATCATAGCTTCCATCATCCTTTCCTCGCATGGGACAATGCTCTAATAATGATGATCATCACACTTTTATTTACTTACAACTCAAGATTTACAACTTGATACTTATAACAAAATATGACTCTATATGAATGCCTCCGGCGGTGTACCGGGATGTGCAATGATCTACCGTAGCAAATGACATAAAAACGGACAAGCCATGTAAACATCATGCTAGCTATCTTATGATCATGCAAAGCATTAATATGACAATGATGGTGCATGTCATAATAAAACGGAACGGTGGAAGTTGCATGGCAATATATCTCGGAATGGCTATGGAAATGCCATAATAGGTAGGTATGGTGGCTGTTTTGAGGAAGGTTTAAGGTGGGTGTAAGGCACCGGCGAAAGTTGCGTGGTACTAGAGAGGCTAGCAATGGTGGAAGGGTGAGAGTGTGTATAATCCATGGACTCAACATTAGTCATAAAGAACTCACATACTTATTGCAAAAATGTATTAGTCTTTGAAAAAAAGTACTACACGCATGCTCCTAGGGGGATAGATTGGTAGGAAAAGAACACCGCTCGTCCCCGACTGCCACTTATAAGGAAGACAATTAATAAATAAATCATGCTCCGACTTCATCATATAATGGTTCACCATACATGCATGCTACGTGAATCACAAACTTTGACACAAGTATTTCTACAAATCCACAATTACTCACTAGCATGACTCTAAAATCACCATCTTTATATCTCAAAACAATCATATGGAATCCAACTTCACATAGTATTCAATGCACTTCATATGAAAGTTTTTATTATATCCCTCTTGGATGCCCATCATATTAGGACTAAATTCATAACCAAAGAAAATTACCATGATGTTTAGAAAGACTCTTAAAATAATATAAGTGAAGCATGAGAGTTCAACAATTTCTATAAAATAAAGCTACCGCCGTGCTCTAAAAAGATATAAGTGAAGCACTAGAGCAAAATTGCCTAGCTCAAAAGATATAAGTGAAGCACATAGAGTATTCTAATAAATCATGATTCATGTGTGTCCCTCTCAAAAGGTCTGTATAGCAAGGATGATTGTGGAAAACTAAAATCAAAGACTCATATCATACAAGACGCTCCAAGCAAAACACATATCATGTGGTGAATAAAAATATAGCCTCAAGTAAATTTACCAATAGACAAAGACGAAAGAGGGGATGCCATCCGGGGAATCCCCAAGCTTAGGCTCTTGGTTGTCCTTTAATATTACCTTGGGGTGCCTTGGGCATCCCCAAGCTTAGGCTCTTGCCACTCCTTATTCCGTAGTCCATCAAATATTTACCCAAAATTTGAAAACTTCATAACACAAAACTCAAGAGAAAACTCATGAGATCCGTTAGTATAAGAAATAAAATCACCACTTTGGTACTGTTGTGAACTCATTATTTATCTATATTGGTGTAATATCTACTTTATTTCAACTTCTCCATGGTTCATACCCCCCGATACTACCCATAGATTCATTAAAATAAGCAAACAACACATAGAAATTAGAATCTGCCAAAAACAGAACAGTCTGTAGCAATCTGTAAACTTCGAATACTTCTGTAAATCCGAAAATTCTGAAAAATAGGAAAAAATAGGAAATTTTTATATCAATCTTGTGAAAAAAGTATCCATATTTTATCGCGCTTCTGTTAAAAATGAGAATTATTTTACTGGGTGCAAAAGTTTCTATTTTTCAGCAAGATGAAATCAACTATCACCGTAAGCCATCCCAAAGGTATTATTTGGCACAAACACTAATTAAAACACCAAAACACAAGAGGTAATAATGTGTATTTTATTTAAGAACAGTAGCAAAATAAAAAACACAAAAACAAAATTGGGTTGCCTCCCGACAAGCACTATTGTTTAATGCCCTTAGCTAGGCATAAAAACATAGATCTAGGTATTGTCATCTTTGGTATGCAATTCCTCAATTATACCTTTGGACCTTATAGGAGGTTCTTCAATATTTTTTATAATCATGCTCCTTGGTAAGAAATCAAGAAATTCATTCGTAACAAAAGGTTCCTTCATGACATTGACAAAACGAGGGTGAACACTTATCATCTTAAGATCTTCATTTTCCCCACTAGAAGATTCACCTCTATTTTTAGGAACATAAATAAACTTAGTAGCTTTGGTGGAAGGAAAATTTGGGGTAGTTTTAGCGAAAGCAAAAGCGGAACCCAAATTAGTAATAATATTCTCCAACTTATCAATCCTAGTGGAACCTTGATCCAACTTCTCATTAACTATGGCTTCTTTGTCTTTCAGATTCTTCAAAGCAACTCCTACCTTTGATCCATATTGAGTAATATGATCATGAATCTTTTTATCCAAGTTTTCAATAAGATCTACGGTAGCAATTTTATTTTCAATAATATCAAGCCTTTGCATCACATGTTCCAAGGTTAAAGTAGTTTCATTAACCATAAGAGGTGGTGGACCTACCAACTCTATCAAAGCATTATAAGCATCATGTCAGGACCCCGATTCTAAGTCACACCGATCTAGCATGTAACACATCATATCACTTTGCGGCCTCATGCACGGTATTCCCACGGGTGCCATCTTACCTGGCCCGGGACCGTTTGCGCCTTTTGGCCCACGTATATGATAGTGTCACTAGCATCCATATGACAGAGAACCCGGGCCGACATGACTAGTGGTGAACCCAAAGTGGCACTAACTTACAGGGACAGGCATACATGACCCAGCATCGAACGTGTCGGTCATCAGCGAGTGATTCCGGGCTGTAGCAACTAGGCTAGTAGGACTCCGGTAAACTGGGCTGTAGCAGGCTAGCAGGGCTTCGATGTACACCGCGTGACATTTCCCCTAAGGGACAGACACATGATCGAAGTAGGACACATGCCGGCCAGTCTAAGTGTTCCGGAGTAGTAGCAACTGGGCTAACAGGACTCCGGTAAACCGGGCTGTAGCAGGCTACCATGGCTCAGTGGAAGCACTAGACTACATTTCCCCATAAGAGAGGCTACCAAGGATAGACAACTAGGTTGTCAGATCCCACACATACCAAGCATTTCAAATCACACACACAATATGCTCGATATGTGTAAATACAACATGGCATCACAACAAAACTCTATGACTCAAAGTATTTATTCATAAGGCTCCGAAGAGCCAGATATTACAAACATTGGTCTCATGACCCAACATACAGAGCATACAAGCAACAAGCACAAGCGGAAGCTTAACTTGTCTGAGTACAAACAACTACAAATGAAAAAGACTGAGAAGCCTGACTATCTACAAGACCCTGTCGAGGGCACAAGATCGTAGCTGAGGTAACAAGCTAAACGTTGAAGTCCACACGGAACTACTAGCGAGACTGAAGTCTCTGCAAAAACATAAATTAAGCAAACGTGAGTACAAATGTACCCAGCAAGACTTACATCAGATCTAGCTACATATGCATCAGTATCAACAAAGGGGGTGGTGGAGTTTAACTGCAGCAAGCCAGCTTTGACTCAGTGGCTATCCTGAACTATGACTGCAAGTAACTCTTTTGGGGTGGCGCACACGACTCCACATATTCACATATCAATACACCACTATGGATCCGCTCCCGTCTCCCTACGAGAACGCCATCCATAGCACTCACGCTTATCTTGCGCATTTTAAAATATCCACTTTCACTTGTCTATGAACTGTACAGGCAACCCAGAAGTCCTTTACCGCGGACGCGGCTATTCGAATAGATCATTTATAACCCTGCAGGGGTGTACTTCTTCACACACGCTCTCGCCACTTACCAACATGTACATGTCGTGTATCTTGGCAACCTTCAAGCGGAAGCCTGGCGAGGGAGTCGGCCACGACCTGACTAACCACACAAGTCTCTAGTCTAGGTTTATCGCCAATTCAGGTTCCATCCGCGAGCAGATCCGGCCGGGGTTTCACTCACAGCCCCAAACGATGTGTGTAGGGTTCCCGAGACACCAAACGGGCGACTCGGTACACTGGGCCACGGTGTATCTACCGCATCATAGCCCACCCCTAGGGTCAACGCTACTCACGGCCTCCAACACAGATCCTACAAACACCAGAAACTAGTTGCAACTCCTGGACAGAGGACAGGGGCGGTTAATAAGTCGAGAGAGTCAATTAAGGATCCCAATGTGTGGTAGTAGCTGTTCATGGATCACAAACACAGAACTCAGTTCCTGAGGATGGTTTCAATGAGAGAACCCACCATGTACTCCTACATGGCCTCTCAATGCTACCTTTACCAAATCGTGTTCACACACTTAGCTCTCAATAGTAGGACATGTTCACCACATTCCAATTCATTCCCGATGAATCAGACCCGACTCAACTCTAAGAAGTAGCAGGCATGACAACACGCATGAATGAGTAGGCACATCAGGGCTCAAACAATTCCTAATCATGCTAGTGGGTTTCATCTATTTACTGTGGCAATGATAGGTCATGCAGAGGAAAGGGGTTCAACTACCGCAACATGTAATAGTTGAATCGTTGTTGTCCTAATGCAGTAAAAGAGAGTAGGAGCGAGAGAGTGGGATTGTATCAGAATGAACAAGGGGTTTTTGCTTGCCTGGCACTTCTGAAGATAGTATAGCTCTTCATCGGTGTCATCGATCACGTTGTCGAAAACATCGTCTACTAAGAGGAAACAACCACCGACAAACACAAAAGAACCACAATCAGTGCAATGCACATTCATATGAATGATATGTTATATTAAAGTACTAAATTGACCTAGTGCAATAGTTAGTCATATTCATTGAAGTGGAAATCAAACCTATAGCAAATTCCAACTCCAAAACTAATTACCATTTATTCCATAATCATGAATTGTCCTATTCAGTGAGCTTAACTTGTTCAAACATGCATGAAAATGCCATATTTAGATTCTTTGGATTTTTCTGATCATTTTACATACATAAATCTTTTCAATCTGAGTTACAGATTATTTACTATGAATTTTAGAAGTTTAGGGTAATTTCTGAAATTTCCTAGTTATTTTGAATTAGCATATATCCAGAAAAGGATTTACTGCGTCAGCCTGGCATCAGTGTGAAGTCAGCGGTCAACTGAGCCGGTCCAGGTCAAACCTGACTGGTGGGTCCCGCGTGTTAGTGTCTAACAAAACTAACCAAGCTTAGTTAATACTAATCTAACTTAGTTAGACGAGCGGGGCCCGCTGTCAGTGACCGGTGGGGTTGTTAGTGCCTAAACTAATTAGGCCACATCAGCCGGCCGGAGATTAGCCGACGAAGACCACAGCTGATGGTGGAGGTTCACCGGAGTTGCGCCATAGGCGACGGATCTACGCGCCGAGGGAACCAGAAGGTAGCCCGTGCCCGCGCGCATCCAGAGAAAGCAATGGGAGGGTGTGGGGTGGCCGGAGTTCACCGGAAGCGAGCTTGTGGCGGTGGCCGTAGTGCGGGTGGGGTCGGGTTTGGCGCTACGGTGCACGAGAGGAGAAGCTGGTGGGTGCAACATGCTCTGGTGGTGCACTGAGCGCGCTTACGGGCTCAGACGCGGGTGGCAGCAGCTGTGGCCGCGGTGGCGCCATGGACGGCGGGCGGAAGCTCGCCGCTCCGGCGAATTTGACGGCTACGCGATGCAAACGAGGCAAGGGAGAGAGGGATTCAACATAGGAGCTCATAGCGAGGTCGTCGGTGATCTCAGCGCGCTCGGGGACGGCTTGGAGACAACAGAACGTCAGTGGCGATCTCTAGCAGCAGAGGAGGAAGATGACGAGGTAGCCGGTGATGCGGGGCACCTGGCGTCACGTGGCTCTTCATAGATGATGAAGATGACGCTGTGGTTCTTCTGGGCGGGTCGGCAAGGCGAGGGAGGGCCGGTGGCCGCGGTGGCGCTAGACGGCGGCGACGAGCTCCGCTCGGTGGCTGCATGCGAGAAACAGAGGAGGGGACAGAGGAGGAGAGTGAGCAGGTTGTGTTCGGGGACGGGTGTGGTGACGTCTTGGCGGTTCGAGGCACAGGTAGGCAGGGTGGAGGTGGCTGGGCGCGTGCCCGCGCGTGGTGGCTGGGCGCGTGCCCACGCGCGGTGGCCACATGCCTCACGTCCTTCTGGCGCGAGGTGGGAGACGGTGGCGGCTCTGGTGGGCTGGGCCAGGTAAGTGGGCCGCCAGGTAGGTTTGGGGCCAGGTAGGTTTTCCCTCTCTTCTGCCTTTCTATTTATTTTTGTTTTCTATTTTCTGAAGTTTGTTTTGATTTGATTTGAAGTATAAAATCATCTTAGTATCTTCTGAAAAGATTTATGTGGCTTGATACTAAATATTCAAAGCCACTCGTAGGTTCTCAGGGTTATCGGATTTATATTGTATGCATAGCAAATATAAATCCAGTTCAAATAGTCATTGATTTAATTCAAAGTCCCAAAATAATCATTTCTGAGATCCCAAAAATATTGGTTTGAGTTTTAGCTCTTGCCAATATTTTCAGAGATTAGCAGGAACATTTTCTTGGGCTCATTTGAAAAGATTTTAATGTTGATCATTTTGAAAGGTTTTCGAGGCTTTGAAAATTCCCTCAATTCAACTTCCTTGAAATTAAAATGATGCATGGATGCTTGATGCAACTAATACATTTAGGTATTCTAGGTCTGTGACAATTCACCCCCACTAAACAAGAATCTCGTCCCGAGATTCAAGACGTGAAGTAAGAAGACAGAGGGGGCACAAAGCTAACACAAACTCCACAACTCAACTGCCCTTCATAGGAACGTTGATTCCTTGGTTCATGTTGATCTTGATATCCTTGCTTTTGAGATCTTCACTCAACTCGATGACGACGAAAGGATATTCCATAGGAAACAATCTCCTCGAAGATCAAGCAATTCACGATGATTGTTTGAAGGGGTTCGGGGAAATGACATACTCATCTCGGAAAGGAAACAATGGTTATAGAACAACTCGACAAACGGGAGGCACATTCCAATTGATATCGAGGATATAACATAGTGACTGAGTGTGCCCTCAAGAACTTGAGCATGTCCATAGTCATCAAGGTCTTACCAACATCCGTGCTGAGGATCTTGGCAACACATCTTACTACCATGATGAATAGTGATGGACAATGCAGGTGCAAGGAAAGACAACACTTTCTCAGATTTCACCTTAGCGAGGCCAAGGGAACGAAATCTGGATGATTGACCGAGAGACATTTAGAATTCCGCTTCAAATGTTCTCCTTGATGTGCTAGTGTCACCCATTTATAGATATGGTTTGGTATCTAGAACATCAAGTAAAAGATCGGACTTCGGAAGCACAAAATCCATAAGAAACAACTTCTAGAATAAGTCATGCGAAATCCTCATGGGAGGTGACCAAACGGCTTAATCAAGATACTACAACAATAGTGTCGGAATGTGGGGTTCCGGCAAACCCTTAAGGTTTGAACACTGGGGTGCGTGCGAAGTCTTTCCCTCCAGCCAATCTACGCTCTAGCTCGCTAAGATCTTGCGGACGAACTCGACGAACTCACAACACAGAAGGACACGGTACTTGTACTGGTTCGGGCCACCGTTGTGGTGTAATACCCTACTCCAGTGTGGTGGTGGTGTATTGCCTCTTGGGCTAATGATGAACCATACAAGGGAAGAACGGCCTCCTGAGGTTGAGGCGTTCTTGAGCTCGGTGAGCTTGTGTGTGTGGGGGTGGTCTCTCTCTTCCTCTAGCTAAGATGATGTCTCTTCTATCCACTATGGTGGCTAGTCCTATTTATAGAGGCCTTGGTCCTCTTCCCAAATATCGAGTGGGAAGGGAGCCAACAATGGCGGGCTAATTTGAAGGGGGACAACTAGTACAAGCTATATATCCTGACAAAAGTAGTCTTCGCCTGCACAAAGTTCTGGTGGTGACGCTGTTCTGGGCTCCACGATGACCTCCGTCTTGCAGTCCATGGTCTTGGTCTTGTTGCACCGAAATGGAAACCCTTGCCTGAGGCCTCGGTACTCCGCGGCTGCGCTTGCCCCCTTTGCACCAAAGAGGAAACAAGGACGCTGTGCACGCTGGCGCCCGCCTGGTGTCGATCATCACGGCTCACGTCACGAGAGCCTCGTGGGGTTCGACTCGCCTTGATATCTCCTCTCCTCGTAAGCCTGCCTAGCAAGGCCACTCCAGAGGAGGTCTTGCGTCGTCCGCCTCGCGAGGCTTGGCCCCTCGCGAGGGTCTTGGGCGCTTTGTTGGTGAAGATGGGTCGTACAGCCTGCTGGCTCAGCCATGCCGCGGGCCGCATGCAGGCAAGTCTGGGGACCCCCATTCCCAGAACACCAGCAGTTGCCCCCGGGCCCAAGGTGCGCGGGGGCTTGGCTTGGCGGCGAAGCCAAGGGTCAAGCTCGAAGCGCCACAGGCCCCAAAAGTCTGCGGCCTCGGTTGACGCATGGTGGTTGATTGGACGTGGGTGTCTCCGCTTCCCCACGCTGCCTTTGAATCCGGCTGGCTATGCGGCCCCACTTCTTGCATAGTCATTATTCCCTCTCAACGCCTGGCTCTTCCAATCTTCCAATCTCCCTGCTTCCTCGTCGCCTTGCTCCGCCTCCTCAATCCGACCAACATTCCACCCGCTTCACCGTCATGGCGCCGAAGTAAGCCGACAAGGGGAAGAAACCTCTGCCCTCGCCAACTGCGCCCCCATCCTTCGAGCTGGCGCTCGGCCGACCTAGGGTGCTCAGTGATGAGGCCATGGGCAAGGTGCGCCCCATGCTCGCCTCCGGCTTCAATGAGTGGGGAGAGACACCGGCCTGGCCTGCGTCTTGCCCCAGCATGGCCCGGGCAGTCACCGAGGTTCCGATCTTCATCGACACCCTCTGGGCTGGCCTGCTTCCTCCCTTCTCCCCCTTCTTCAACGCGGTGCTCGAGCACTATCAGATCCACATGCTCCATCTCGACCCTTAATCCGTGACCCTTCTTGCCATCTTTGCCTTTGTGTGTGAGGACATGATGGGCATTTCCCCCTCCGTGGCGCTCCTCCGCCACTTCTTCTCACTGCATCTCACCGGTGCCCGGCAGAGCTCAGGGTGTGTGGGCTTCCAGGTCATGGCTGCGACAGCAGGCATGGGGATCAACTTCGAGCTCCCTTCGTCTGCGAGCGAGTTCCGCACGCGATGGATGTTTGTTGATGCCGGCGTGCTCAATCCTCTGCTCCAAGCTCCGGTGGGGCCTGCCATTCCGAACTCCGGCTGGGGCCATCAGAAGCTCACGAGCCCCTGCCTTGCCCCTGTCTAGGCCAGGCTGCGGTGGTTGAAGGAACTTGGTGTGACCGCGCCCATGGTGGTGAGGGAGTTCATCAGGCATCGAGTTGCTCCGCTTCAGCATCATTCTCGCCCGATGTGGGACTTGCTCAGCAGTCGGGACAACATGAGGGTTCAGGAGGAGGGGCTCGCTCTTGCTGCGCGGCAAACGGTGCTCATGGTCCTGTCTGGTGTCCCTCTGCCGGACGAGATGCCCAAGAAAGATGCATGCTATACCGCTGCGAGAACAAGGCCACCTTTGCCGCGAACATGCCTTCCTTTAATGAGTGGGGGCTGCGCCCAATTGGCTTGGTGGGGCTCCACGAGAATCCCATCATCGTGGTCCCATTCTTCGCCGCTGGTGCCGAGCTCGCCGCAGGTGACGGTGCGCGCGGGGGGGGGGGGGGGAGCGGCGACGGGTGCCAGCTACTCAGGTGTTGAGGAACACATGCCGAGCGGTGATCCGGGGGCGTTGTCCTCGGGAGGTGGCGACACCCCTCCTGAGGCGCCGGTTGCTGACGAGATGCGGCATGCAGCTCCCGAGACCGAGGCTCCGGGGGCCTCGGGTGTCGCATCGAGGAAGAGCCGGGCTGTTCGCCACATCATGGCTCCCCTAAGGCTATCCCCCTTGGTTCTTCTTCGGCTATGCCGCGCGCCAGCCGTCACGTCCAGCGCTTTGGTCGCCTTTGCATGGACTTCGAGGAGCTCCGCAAGAGGAAGGGATCCCCTAGCAGTGGCAGCATCTTCAGACCGTTGAGGCGGCGGAAGTACATCGCCATCGACGAGTAAGTACCTCTCCTTGGTGATCTTCTATGTGCCGCCTTCCTTTTCTGACAATTGTCCCCTCAGGTCCCCTTCTGCTAAAGCCGCGAAATCTCCAGAGAAGCAGCTCCCTCTCGTCCCATCGCACTCGCCAAGCTCCAGTGCTTCAGGCTCAGACGTTGCCCGCGGTGTGGGGTTAGCCTCGGGAGCTGGTCCGTTACCAAGGCACCCCGAGCTTGCGCCTTCGCCGTCCTTTCTTCGCGGCCTTTCTCGCAGCACAGCAGGCGCGCCAATGGCTCCTCCCTTGGCCACAGTTGGTAGGTGGCTAGGCTCGATTTTGGAGCTTCCTTCAAGTAGCGGGCCTTGCTCGATCCGGGCCCCTCATGAGGGTCAGCTGGCGCCTGGGGCCACGCCAGCCCCCAGCCCCCAACCAGGAGATGGCGCGCCACTTGATGCTCCACCTGCAGTCCTCGAGGCGGAGGACGAGATGGGGCGAGCATTCGAGCTCGAGCGCGGGCGCAGCGTGGTCCGCCACGAGCTCTTCCAGGAGGCGATGGGCGCGATGAACCGCCTTGGTGAAGAGCTTGGTGGTGTCGACTCGCGTCTTGAGGCTGAAGGTCTTCGGTTGGTGGAGGAGCGGCGCAAGTTGCGAGTGTCCATCAACCTTGGTCGTTATCATCGCAACCTCGAGAAGACGAAGGCTTAGGCGTCCCTCAAGATTTCCAATGAGGCCAGCTCGCGAGCTTTGGAGGAAGCTCACGAGGCCGATCGCCGCTGCAAGGCTACGGAGGAGCGCGCGTGGGAGCTCCAGGACTGGAGCGCGTCCCTTGAGCAGCAAGTCGAGGCGCGCGGGGACGCCCTTGCGTCAATGAGGGGGACGCCCGCGGAGGAAGAGGAGGTCCGGCGGCGCGAGGAGGCGCTGGCCCTGGAGGCCATGGAGCGCAGCCTCGAGCTCGAGCGACTAGAGACGAGGGAGCATCAAGTCGATCAAGCTGAAGATGCCGTCGGGGCCCGCGAGGCCAGAGTCGAGGAAGAGATCAATCGCCGGGTGGCCATGGTTCACGCTGATCTGGAGGGCAGGTACAGCTTGAGGCTGGAGCTCGCCGAACAGGAGGGTGCGGGCAGAGCCGCCGCCCTCAGGCCCAGGTTGGACGAGGCCGAGAAGCGTGCTGAGGCCACAATCGCCGCCCTGGTTACGACTGTTGGAAATATGCCCTAGAGGCAATAATAAATTGATTATTATTATATTTCCTTGTTCATGATAATCATTTATTATCCATGCTAGAATTGTATTGATAGGAAACTCAGATACATGTGTGGATACATAGACAACACCATGTCCCTAGTAAGCCTCTAGTTGACTAGCTCGTTGATCAATAGATGGTTACGGTTTCCTGACCATGGACATTGGATGTCGTTGATAACGGGATCACATCATTAGGAGAATGATGTGATGGACAAGACCCAATCCTAAGCATAGCACAAGATCGTGTAGTTCGTATGCTAAAGCTTTTCTAATGTCAAGTATCATTTCCTTAGACCATGAGATTGTGCAACTCCCGGATACTGTAGGAATACTTTGGGTGTGCCAAATGTCACAACGTAACTGGGTGGCTATAAAGGTACACTACGGGTATCTCCGAAAGTGTCTGTTGGGTTGGCACGAATCGAGACTAGGATTTGTCACTCCGTGTGACGGAGAGGTATCTCTGGGCCCACTCGGTAGGACATCATCATAATGTGCACAATGTGATCAAGGAGTTGATCACGGGATGATGTGTTACGGAACGAGTAAAGAGACTTGCCGGTAACGAGATTGAACAAGGTATCGGTATACGGGATAGATTAAGTCCTTGACATCGTGGTTCATCCGATGAGATCATCGTGGAACATGTGGGAGCCAACATGGGTATCCAGATCCCGCTGTTGGTTATTGACCGGAGAGTCATCTCGGTCATGTCTGCATGTCTCCCGAACCCGTAGGGTCTACACACTTAAGGTTCGATGACGCTAGGGTTATAAAGGAAGTTTGTATGTGGTTACCGAATGTTGTTCGGAGTCCCGGATGAGATCCCGGACGTCACGAGGAGTTCCGGAATGGTCCGGAGGTAAAGATTTATATATGGGAAGTCCTGTTTTGGTCACCGGACAAGTTTCGGGGTCACCGGTATTGTACCGGGACCACCGGAAGGGTCCCGGGGGTCCACCGGGTGGGGCCACCTGCCCCGTGGGGGCACATGGGCTGTAAGGGGGTGCGCCTTGGCCTATATGGGCCAAGGGCACCAGCCCCAAGAGGCCCATGTGCCAAGGGATAAGGAAAGGAAGAGTCCTAAAGAGGGAAGACACCTCCGAGGTGCCTTGGGGAGGAGGGACTCCTCCTAGCCGCACCCTTCCTTGGAGGAAGGGCCAAGGCTGCGCCTCCCCCCTCTCCCTTGCCCCTATATATATGTGGGGGGTGGGAGGGCAGCCATACCAATGTTCTGGTGCAGCCCTCTCCCCTCTCCCAAGTACTTCTCCTCTCCCGTGGTGCTTGGTGAAGCCCTGCAAGATTGCCACGCTCCTCCACCACCACCACGCCGTTGTGCTGCTGCTGGATAGAGTCTTCCTCAACCTCTCCCTCTCTCCTTGCTGGATCAAGGCATGGGAGACGTCACCGGGCTGTACATGTGTTGAACGCGGAGGTGCCGTCCGTTTGGCACTAGGATCTCCGGTGATTTGGATCACGACGAGTACGACTCCATCAACCCCGTTCTCTTGAACGCTTCCGCATAGCGATCTACAAGGGTATGTAGATGCACTCTCCTTCCCCTCGTTGCTAGTCTCTTCATAGATAGATCTTGGTGACACGTAGGAAAATTTTGAATTTCTGCTACGTTCCCCAAAAGTGGCATCATGAGCCAGGTTTATGCGTAGTTACTATGCACGAGTAGAACACAAAGTAGTTGTGGGCGTCGATATTGTCAATTATCTTGCCGTTACTAGTCTTATCTTGATTCAGCGGCATCGTGGGATGAAGCGGCCCGGACCGACCTTACACGTACTCTTACGTGAGACTGGTTCCACCGACAAACATGCACTAGTTGCATAAGGTGGCTGGCGGGTGTCTGTCTCTCCCACTTTAGTCGGATCGGATTCGATGAAAAGGGTCCTTATGAAGGGTAAATAGCAATTGGCATATCACGTTGTGGTTTTTGCGTAGGTAAGAAACGTTCTTGCTAGAAACCCATAGCAGCCACATAAAACATGCAAACAACAATTAGAGGACGTCTAACTTGTTTTTGCAGGGTATGCTATGTGATGTGATATGGCCAAAAGGATGTGATGAATGATATATGTGATGTATGAGATTGATCATGTTCTTGTAATAGGAATCACGACTTGCATGTCGATGAGTATGACAACCGGCAGGAGCCATAGGAGTTGTCTTAATTTATTTATGACCTGCGTGTCAACATAAACATCATGTAATTACTTTACTTTATTGCTAACCGTTAGCTATAGTAGTAGAAGTAATAGTTGGCGAGGCAACTTCATGGAGACACGATGATGAAGATCATGATGATGGAGATCATGGTGTCATGCCGGTGACAAGATGATCATGTGTCACACCCTAGCTAGTCATGCATTAGAGTGTTGCATCATGTTTACTCTTTCATCAGAAACTTGAAATGGGGATGACAGAACCCCCAGTCCCCTCTGAAACCAACTAGGGTTACTAAAATAATTTTTCAATGAACCTGAAATGCCCTTCTAAAATGCCCATCATTTTTGCCTTGGTTCAGAACCTCTGCCAAAAGTGGTGCACATTTTCCTAGGCCATCCTAGGGTTTTTGATTTAAATCATAAATATTTGAATTTGGGCATTTAAAATAATATAAATATTTAAATGCTCAAATATCTCCAAACTAAAATGTTTCATGTTGGAAATAATCCAACTATGGGCCAGGAATAGTTTGGTGATTTTTGGAGTTGCCTAGGTATTTTATTTAATTCAACAAAGTTGCAGATATATTAAATAAAAACAGAAACAGAAAAAAGGGAAAAACTTACCTGTGCGGCCCAGCCAGCTGGCCGGCCCAGCAAGCCAGCCCATCCCACCACCGCCGTCGTCCTCCTGGCGCCAGTCGGCCAGGCGTGTGGCCGGCGCGCGCGCACGGCCGGAGCGCCACGCCACCAGCCCGTCTGCCTGCCTCCCTCGCCAGCGCGACGCCGCGGCGTTTCTTCTCGGTGCCGCCCCGATCCCCTGGCCTTATCCCTCTCTCTCTCTCCCGTGCTGCTCCCTCTCTCTCTCTCTCACGGCCGAACACCACCGTCGCCGCCGTTCGCCATAGCCACCGTCTCCGACCACCCCTCGCTCCCCCGACTAGCTCAGGAGCTCCGCCTCGACTTCCTCTTCCTCCCCACCGCTCCACAGCTCCCCGGAAGCCCTGCATCGCCGCCACGTCGCCGTTCCCCTCTTCGGGCTCCGACCATCGTCGCCGTCGAATTCGTCGTCTCCAGCGCGTCCCCGAGCCCGCTAACCATCCCTGCAGCTCCGCGGTGAGCCCCCGGATCGTTTCCCCCTCCTCCCCTGGTCTCTCCCGACCTCTAGGCCCTAGCCCCACCTTGGCCGAGAGCTCCACGCCGCCGGCGATGTCGCCGTCGTGGCCACGGTCGCCGTAGCGCCCAACCGAGCACACCATCGTGCTCCCCACCTCACCAGGAGCACGCAGCACGCACCAACGCCTCCCCAAACCCCCTGCAACACTGATCCCGACCGCACCCGAACTCCGGCCGCCGCAGCTGAGCTCGCCGCCGTCAACTCCGGCCACCCCGAGCCCAACCACCACCACCAATAGTCGCGGCTCAACCTCAGCAACACGTAGATGCCTTCCGCCGTCCATTTGGTTGCCGGAATGGCAAAAAGCACTCTCGCCACCGTCTCGGACCTCGCCGGTGTCATGTCGCCGGTGGGGTTTGACTTGTCCGACCTGGGGTTTGACCCCCCAGGGTCACTGACGCGTGGGCCCTGTCGGCCAGGTGGTTAGGTTAGCGCTAACTACTGTTAGTCAACCCCCCCTGACACTGACAGTGGGCCCCAGCGCCACTAACCCTAATTAGGATTAATTTAATCCTGTTTAACCCCCCCTGTCACTGACGTGTGGGCCCCACACATCAGGTTTGACCTCAGCCAGCCACAGTTGACCACTGACGTCATGCTGGCGCAATAATTATATTTCTGGATTTAATTTAAATCAGGAAATTCCAGAATATTATTTAAACTTCAAAAATTCATAACTTTTATTCTGTAACTCCAAATTGGACAAATTATATATGAAAAATGATCAGAAAAATCCAATCTATCCATCTGTACTATTTTCATGCATGATCAAACAAGTTAAATTGATGTTCTAAGCAGAACAAGAAAAGGCACTTTAAAAGGCCATATTTGAAATTGAAATTTGAATCCTTGATTCAAATTTGTTCAAACACTTCTGGTTTTAGTTGCATTAGCCCAACACACTCATATTGCCATGTTTCATGCATGCATCATATTGTTGCACATTGTTTGGTGATGCTTGTGTATCGATGTCCTTTGCGACAGGTTCTGCCCCCGAGGAGTACCGTGATTACCCTAACGAAGAACCGTATCCGTGCATCGAACCATCAGGCAAGCAACCAACCATTTGATCATATCGATACAATCCCATGTTCTCGCTCCTGCTCTCTTTTACTGCATTAAGACAACGCGATTCAAACTGCTGTGTGCTACGGTAGTTGAACCCATTTCCTCTGCATGACCTGTCATTGCCACAGTAACTAGATGAAACCCACTAGCATGTGTAGGAGTTGATTGAGCCATATGTATGTGTTGTTCCTACCTTGCTAAGCCTGCTATGCTTAGAGTCGTGTCAGGTCTGGTTCATCTGGGTGATGGGCTAGAGTGAAATGTTATGTCGGTAATGAGAGTGGTGTGGTGAACACGATTTGGTAAAGGTATCCATGAGAGGCCATGTAGGAGTACATGGTGGGTTGTTTCATTGAAGCCGACCTTAAGCACTGAGATCTGTATGTGTGATTTAAGAATCAGCTACTACCATGCATTGGGCCCGAAACCAATGGACCCTCTCGGCTTCTTATTCACCCTAGTTCTCCGTCCAGGAGTTGCAAGTAGTTTCTGGTGTTTGTAGCCTACTGGAGGCCATGGACAGCGCTGACCGTAGGGGTGGGCTGTGATGCGGTAGGTACGTGGCCGGGTGTACCGAATACCCGTTAGGTATCTCGGGAACCCTATTCACATCGTTCGGGGCCGTATGGGAAACCTCGGCCGGACTCCCTGCGGATGGAACCTGAATAGGCGATAAACCTGGACTGGAGGCTTAGGTGATTAGGTAGGTCGTGGCCGACACCCACGTTGGGCTTCCGCTTGAAGGTTGCCGAGTACATGTCGTGTAAACGACGGTAAGTGGTGAGAGCGTGTATGAAGAAGTACCCCCTGCAGGGTTAACATGATCTATTCGAATAGCCGCGTCCGCGGTAAAGGACTACTTGGTTGCCTATACAGTTCATAGACAAGTAAATGGAAACTACTAAAAGCCTCAAGATAAGTGTGAGTGCCGAGGATGGCTCTTCCGTAGGAAGACGGAGGTGGATCCTCGGTAGTGTATTGAAGTGGTGAGTAGTGGACTCGTGTGTGCAAAACCATTTCAGTTGGAGTATCGTAGAATAGCCTAGCCAAGAGTCAAAGCTGGCTTGCTGCAATAACTCCACCAACCCTTCTTGATACTATGCATGTATGTAGGATCTGATGTAAGTCTTGCTGAGTACCTTTGTACTCATGTTGCTATAATCTACAATTTTTTACAGAAGACGCTGCAACCCCTTCTGATGGGTTCTATGTAGACGTTGACATCAACGAGTAGGCTAAAGACCCAGGTGGTGACCCTGAGCTTGTGAAGGACCACGTAGTATAGCTAGGCTTTCCAAGCCCTTTTATTTTACTAGTTGTCTGTACTCAGACAAGTTACTTCCGCTGCTGGTTTGTATGATTGTATGACTTGTATGTTGGGTCATGAGACCCGTACCTTTGTGTATGTTGTGTATGGCTCCCTGAGCCCTAAATAAAGTACTTGTGTCATAGAGTCATGTTGTGATGCTTCGTTGTATTTGCACATATCGAGCATATTGTGTGTATGATTGTAATGCTTGGTATGTGTGGGATCTGACTATCTAGTTGTTTATCTTTAGTAGCCTCTCTTACCGGGAAATGTCTCCTAGTGTTACCGCTGAGCCATGGTAGCTTGCTACTGCTCTGGAACACTTAGGCTGGCCGGCATGTGTCCTTCTTCGTTCCCGTGTCTGTCCCTTCGGGGAAATGTCACGCTTTGAGTACCGGAGTCCTGTTAGCCCGCTACAGCCCGGTTTACCGGAGTCCTGCTAGCCCAGTGCTACAGCCCGGACCCACTTGCTGATGACCGACACGTTCGAAGCTGGGTCATGGATGCCTGTCCCTGTAAGTCTGTGCCACTTTGGGTTTACGACTAGTCATGTCAGCCCGAGCTCTTTATCATATGGATGCTAGCGACACTATCATATACGTGAGCCAAAAGGCGCAAACGGTCCCGGGAAAAGGTAAGACGACACCCGTGGGGATACCGTGCGTGAGGCCGCAAAGTGATATGAGGTGTTACCAGCTAGATCGATGTGACATCGAGTCGGGGTCCTGACAGCGTTGGCATCAGAGCCGGACTGCCTGTAGGTTCTCCAAGCCAAACTAGTCGATGTTGAGTCTAGAAATTCTTTAGCTATATGTAGGGGAATTGTTTGTGGGTTGGAACGTAAGGCTCTTTTTACTCCTTATACCTTATGACTTTCTGATCTGAGTCAGTCCATTCTTCCACCGGGGATAAGGAATTAGGATCTATTCTTTCTATCAGGATCACGTGTTACTAATCAGTAGTACCTTATAAGTTTGATGGTTACAAGCCTAGTTCAGTTCTACTACCACATTATGTAGTCAGAATGGTTCAGAACTTTGATATGATGATGTTGAGTGTGTACGAAATCCTTTGTCAAATGTCTCAAATCCTTTTTGAGCATTTACAGCTGTTATGCTGCCGAAATTTTGCTAGAAATTCTAATGCCTTTGCATTATGATTGTGCTTTCAGATGGCCACTCGCGACCTCAATCAAGTGGTTCGCCTGACTCGATGTCTAGATGTACCCGGCCATACTGCTAAGTTGGTCAGGGAAATGACTGAGGCTGGATACCGCTGGTATCCTGAGTACACGGTCGAAGAGCAATTCCGGGACTTCAATCAAAGCCAGTATCTCTGCACTGTCAGGATATTTCCATCTTATCCTGGATCCACCGAGCCTCTTCACTGTTCCTATGGACTCGGGGTTACTATTGAGATGGCTGTGCAGGACGCCGCCTACTCTATGATGACCATTATGCGAGTCAGATCTGGTCTATTTCGGGACTCTGACTTCCGGTATATGCCAGGATCACTTCCGGGAGCACAAGGGTATCTCCAGGCTATCTATGCTGACTCCACTCAGGAGGATTCACGGACTCGCACCACTGCTGAGATGCTCGAGGATAAGGACCGTGAAAATCGGGCCTTAAGGTTAGAGCTCTTCAATACCCGTGCTGACCACTGGGCCACTTTGACTCGGTTCGCACCGGCGGTGCAAGCTGGATATTCAGATATGCGCGATCTCTATCCTGTGAGATCTGCTCTGCCGGACGTGATGGTTTGGCGTGATGTAGGAGGCATCACCCCACCTCGCGGTCCCCGCAGGCCACCGTTTGTTGGTCCAAGGCCTCATCCTAGCCCCTATGGTCCACAAGCTCCGCGAGACCGTCTGTTTCCGGATGATCATGTTGAACTTTCAGGCTATGGAGGTGACTTCTACGAGGACTACTACGGATCGGTCTGAGTTAGTGGTAGTAACACTGGTTCGCACTAGCTATGTCGTCTATCGTCCTGCGTGACTCGTGGGATATGACCTAGTCTGTACTCCTTCCGGAGGTGTAGAAAAATAATGTATAGGAGCTTGGAATGCCTCCGATGAGATGTAATCCTCTTTTCACCGTATTAGTACTTTGTTTGGTCTTGTACTAAACCCTGTATGGTGTGTATGACGATGGAATAAAAGAAGCAGTTTCTGTATCTACCATGTCATACGGATGATCATCTTGCATTCCGAGTTATTCCTTACATTATGTATCCTATGTCGGAATTTTATCATTCTGACTAAATCATTGTCTTGTTTACCTAGGATGGTCAACACGCGCGCTAACCCTGCTTCCCAAGAGCAGGCCGAAGGCAGTGAAGCCAGGAATGAAAATCTGCCTCATCCTCCTTCACTAGCCGAGGTGATGATGGAAGCTGAGAGAAACAAGCGGGAGACAAACCGTTTGTTGGAGCGTATTGAATAGAATACAGCACACCATCAGAGGGCTAACGTGGTGTCACTCAGTGATTTTATCAAATTGCATCCACCCACGTTCCACCACTCCGTCGAGCCTCTCGACGCTGATGACTGGCTTCGCAGTATCTCTCACAAACTGCGTTCCGCGCTGGTAGCGGAGGCTGACAAGGTCACCTTTGCTGCATATCATCTTGAAGGCCCCGCCAGTCTATGGTGGGAGAATTATGGAGCTATGCGCCCAGCGGGCCATGTCACAACTTGGGCTGAATTCAGCGAGGCTTTCCGTGAACATCACATTCCGGAGGGTCTCATGGACCGTAAACGTGAAGAATTTTGCAGTTTCACCCAAGGCCGACTTTCTGTGGATGCCTATAGCAGAGAGTTCGGTAATCTCGCCCGATATGCAACTGAGGAAGTGTCTACTGACGCCAAGAAGCAAGCAAGGTTCCGTAAGGGCCTTAGTCCTGAGCTTCGCCGCGACCTCCGTCTGCATGAGTGCACATCTTTTTCGAAACTTGTCAACAAAGCCATCAGTGCTGAAACTGGTCAGACTGACTATGACGCAACACGCAAGCATGGACGTGACATGGGTTCCTCGTCCGGTGCTGGTCCTCAGAAGCGCCGCGTGTGGGTACCCAACACCGCCCTGCCACCCAGGTTCACACCGAGGCCATCTTTCCAGGCGCCTCGCCCCGTTCAACAGTCTGCTCCAGCCAAGCCCTATGGGGGTCCAACCAATAATGTTCCTCCACGTACCAGTTCCGTGACTTGTTTCAAGTGTGGGGAATCTGGTCACTATATGCGTGAATGCCCCTAGACCAACCCCAATCAATCTGCTAAAGCTGTTGGCCGTGGCAAGCCGACAGGAAAAGTATTCCACGCCAAGCCGGTCACCGCTCCACGTGGCCATGTCAACTGTGTCTCTGCCGAAGAAGCTCAAGAGGATCCCAACGTCGTTCTCGGTACGCTTCTTGTTAATTGCCACCTGGCATCTGTCCTTTTCGATACAGGAGCCTCTCATTCCTTTATATCTGAAAATTATGCTCGTTTGCATCACGTTGCATTCTGTGACATGCCATCCACTATGGAAATCTCTACCCCTGGGTCTAGATGGCAGACCTCTAGGGTAAGTTATGGAAATGAGATCCAAGTCGACAGACTTGTTTTCCTTGCGTCTTTGATAGCCCTTAAATCTTCAGATATTAATATCATTCTGGGTATGGACTGGATGTCAGCTCATCATGCCCAAATTGATTGCTTCTCTAGGACTGTTCAACTCACCATCCTTCGGGGAAGATAGTCCATGTCTTGACCCGAATAGCCAAGCGACAATTATATTCTCTTAACGCCAGCCCGTTGCCAGACCTTGAGGACGTTCCGGTAGTCCGTGACTTCCCGGATGTCTTCCCAGAGGAATTGCCAGGTGTTCCACCTGACAGGGATGTCGAGTTCGTAATAGACCTCATTCCAGGAACCGTTCCGATTGCTAGAAGACCCTACAAGATGGCACCTCTAGAACTAGCCGAGCTTAAGAAACAACTCGATGAGTCCTTGAAAAAGGGTTTCATCCGCCCTAGCTCATCTCCGTGGGCTTGCCCCGTCCTATTCGTCAAGAAGAAGGATGGTACGGACCGGATGGTTGTAGATTACCGACCTGTCAACTTGGTCACAATCAAGAACAAATACCCGCTTCCCAGGATCAACGACCTGTATGATCAGCTCGCTGGATCCTCAGTCTTCTCCAAGATGGATTTGAGGTTGGGCTACCATCAAATCAAAATCAGAAACGGGGACATTCCTAAAACGGCCTTTGTTACTCGTTATGGCCAATACGAGTACACCGTCATGTCCTTCGGTTTAACCAACGCTCCAGCCACCTTTTCTCGGTTAATGAACTCAATCTTCATGGAGTATTTTGATAAATTCGTCGTAGTTTATCTCGATGATATACTCATCTACTCCAAGAACGAGGAAGAACATGCCGAACATCTAAGGCTAGTGTTGAAGAAACTTCGAGAGCATCGCCTTTATGCCAAATTCTCTAAATGTGAATTCTGGTTGTCAGAAGTGACCTATCTGGGTCATGTAATATCTGGTAAAGGTATTGCTGTTAACCCTGAGCGAGTTCAAGCCGTCCTTAACTGGACTCCACCCGAATCGGTCAAGCAAGTTCGGAGTTTTCTAGGCTTAGCGAGCTATTGTTGTCGCTTTGTCGAGAACTTCTCCAAGGTTGCCAAACCTCTAACCGAACTCCTCAAGAAAGATAAGAAGTTCGAATGGACTCCACAATGTGAGCACAGCTTTCAGGAACTGAAAAGACGCCTGACTTCTGCTCCCGTGCTGGTACCGCCAGACTTCTCCAAGGACTTTGTTATCTACTGCGACGCCTCGCGACAAGGACTAGGTTGCATTCTCATGCAAGATCGACACGTAATTGCTTACGCTTCACGGCAATTGCACCCACATGAGGAGAATTATCCTACTCATGATCTAGAGCTTGCAGCCGTAGTCTATGCACTTAAGACCTGGCGACATTACCTCCTCGGTAATCGTTGCGAAATATTCACTGATCACCAAAGTCTGAAGTATATTTTCACCCAACCGGATTTGAATCTCAGGCAGAGACGTTGGGTTGAATTGATCACTGACTTCGACTTAGGAATAACCTACACCCCAGGGAAAGCCAACGTCATGGCTGATGCGCTAAGTCATAAATCTTATTGTAACAACCTGATGTTACAACAAAGTCAACCGCTTCTCCATGAGGAATTTCGGAAGCTTAACCTTCACATTGTTCCTCAAGGTTTTCTCTCCACCTTGGTGGCAAAACCTACCCTTACGGATCAAATTATCAAAGCACAGAAGGTAGATCCGGGAATCTCCCGCATCAAGAGGAACATTCAAAAAGGAATTGCAGATTGTTTCTCCATTAATGATCAAGGAGTCGTATACTTCGGGGATCGACTAGTAGTTCCCAAAGTGCGCAACCTAAGGCGATTAATCCTTAAGGAAGCTCATGAATCTCCTCTCACTATTCATCCCGGTAGTACTAAGATGTATCAGGACCTACGCCAGAGGTTCTGGTGGACTAGGATGAAGAGAGAAATTGCTCAGTATATTGCAAATTGCGACGTCTGTCGTCGTGTAAAAGCAGAGCATCAACGGCCTGCTGGCACCCTTCAACCCTTAGCTATTCCTGAATGGAAATGGGATAAAATTGGTATGGATTTCATTACCGGGTTTCCCAGGACCAAGAGAGGGAATAATGCTATTTTCGTCGTGGTCGATCGTCTTTCCAAAGTAGCCCACTTCTTACCTGTTCGTGAGAGTATAACCGCTAGTCAGCTGGCAGATTTGTACATCTCCCGAATAGTGTCTCTCCATGGTGTTCCTTTGGAAATTAACTCGGATCGAGGAAGTCTTTTCACCTCTCGATTTTGGGAAAGTTTCCAAAATGCTATGGGAACCCGTCTTTCCTTTAGCACCGCTTTCCACCCTCAGTCGAGTGGTCAAGTGGAACGCGTCAACCAAATTCTAGAAGACATGCTTCGAGCCTCTGTTATCTCATTCGGAATGGACTGGGAGAAGTGCCTTCCATTTGCCGAATTCGCTTACAACAACAGCTATCAATCTAGCTTGGGTAAAGCCCATTTTGAAGTTCTCTATGGACGACGATGTCGAACACCCCTTAACTGGTCAGAGACCGGGGAAAGACAATTCTTTGGCCCGGATATGATTCAGGAAGCAGAAGAACAAGTTCGTATCGTTTGTGAAAAGTTGAAAACAGCCCAATCCCGTCAAAAGAGTCAATATGACCGAAAACATAAGGCTATGACTTTCGAGGTTGACGAGAAAGCTTATCTTCGGGTCACCCCTCTGAAGGGAACCCATCGTTTCGGTATCAAAGGCAAATTGGCTCCTTGTTACATTGGACCTTTTCGCATTCTTGCCAAACGAGGAGAAGTTGCCTACCAGTTGGAACTACCTCCGCACCTCTCCAGAGTCCACGATGTCTTCCACGTTTCTCAACTCAGGCGTTGCTTCTCGGATCCTATCCGTGAAGTGGACCACAAAACGCTTGATCTCCAAGATGATCTTACATATCGAGAGTACCCCATTCGTATCCTCGATCAAGCCGAACATACCACGCGACGTCATAATATCAAGTTTCTCAAGGTTCAATGGTCGCACCATTCTGAGGATGAAGCAACTTGGGAAAGGGAGGATCGTCTTCGACTTGAATATCCCGCCTTCTTCTCGGAGGAACCCAAATCTCGGGACGAGATTCTTTTGAGTGGGGGTGAGTTGTTACACCCTAGCTAGTCATGCATTAGAGTGTTGCATCATGTTTACTCTTTCATCAGAAACTTGAAATGGGGATGACAGAACCCCCAGTCCCCTCTGAAACCAACTAGGGTTACTAAAATAATTTTTCAATGAACCTGAAATGCCCTTCTAAAATGCCCATCATTTTTGCCTTGGTTAAGAACCTCTGCCAAAAGTGGTGCACATTTTCCTAGGCCATCCTAGGGTTTTTGATTTAAATCATAAATATTTGAATTTGGGCATTTAAAATAATATAAAATATTTAAATGCTCAAATATCTCCAAACTAAAATGTTTCATGTTGGAAATAATCCAACTATGGGCCAGGAATAGTTTGGTGATTTTTGGAGTTGCCTAGGTATTTTATTTAATTCAACAAAGTTGCAGATATATTAAATAAAAACAGAAACAGAAAAAAAGGGAAAAACTTACATGTGCGGCCCAGCCAGCTGGCCGGCCCAGCAAGCCAGCCCAGCCCACCACCGCCGTCGTCCTCCTGGCGCCAGTCGGCCAGGCGTGTGGCCGGCGCGTGCGCACGGCCGGAGCGCCACGCCACCAGCCCGTCTGCCTGCCTCCCTCGCCAGCGCGACGCCGCGGCGTTTCTTCTCGGTGCCGCCCCGATCCCCTGGCCTTATCCCTCTCTCTCTCTCCCGTGCTGCTCCCTCTCTCTCTCTCTCACGGCCGAACACCACCGTCGCCGCCGTTCGCCATAGCCACCGTCTCCGACCACCCCTCGCTCCCCCGACTAGCTCAGGAGCTCCGCCTCGACTTCCTCTTCCTCCCCACCGCTCCACAGCTCCCCGGAAGCCCTGCATCGCCGCCACGTCGCCGTTCCCCTCTTCGGGCTCCGACCATCGTCGCCGTCGAATTCATCGTCTCCAGCGCGTCCCCGAGCCCGCTAACCATCCCTGCAGCTCCGCGGTGAGCCCCCGGATCGTTTCCCCCTCCTCCCCTGGTCTCTCCCGACCTCTAGGCCCTAGCCCCACCTTGGCCGAGAGCTCCACGCCGCCGGCGATGTCGCGGTCGTGGCCACGGTCGCCGTAGCGCCCAACCGAGCACACCATCGTGCTCCCCACCTCACCAGGAGCACGCAGCACGCACCAACGCCTCCCCAAACCCCCTGCAACACTGATCCCGACCGCACCCGAACTCCGGCCGCCGCAGCCGAGCTCGCCGCCGTCAACTCCGGCCACCCCGAGCCCAACCACCACCACCAATAGTCGCGGCTCAACCTCAGCAACACGTAGATGCCTTCCGCCGTCCATTTGGTTGCCGGAATGGCAAAAAGCACTCTCGCCACCGTCTCGGACCTCGCCGGTGTCATGTCGCCGGTGGGGTTTGACTTGTCCGACCTGGGGTTTGACCCCCCAGGGTCACTGACGCGTGGGCCCTGTCGGCCAGGTGGTTAGGTTAGCGCTAACTACTGTTAGTCAACCCCCCCTGACACTGACAGTGGGCCCCAGCGCCACTAACCCTAATTAGGATTAATTTAATCCTGTTTAACCCCCCCTGTCACTGACGTGTGGGCCCCACACGTCAGGTTTGACCTCAGCCAGCCACAGTTGACCACTGACGTCATGCTGGCGCAATAATTATATTTCTGGATTTAATTTAAATCAGGAAATTCCAGAATATTATTTAAACTTCAAAAATTCATAACTTTTATTCTGTAACTCCAAATTGGACAAATTATATATGAAAAATGATCAGGAAAATCCAATCTATCCATCTGTACTATTTTCATGCATGATCAAACAAGTTAAATTGATGTTCTAAGCAGAACAAGAAAAGGCACTTTAAAAGGCCATATTTGAAATTGAAATTTGAATCCTTGATTCAAATTTGTTCAAACACTTCTGGTTTTAGTTGCATTAGCCCAACACACTCATATTGCCATGTTTCATGCATGCATCATATTGTTGCACATTGTTTGGTGATGCTTGTGTATCGATGTCCTTTGCGACAGGTTCTGCCCCCGAGGAGTACCGTGATTACCCTAACGAAGAACCGTATCCGTGCATCGAACCATCAGGCAAGCAACCAACCATTTGATCATATCGATACAATCCCATGTTCTCGCTCCTGCTCTCTTTTACTGCATTAAGACAACGCGATTCAAACTGCTGTGTGCTACGGTAGTTGAACCCATTTCCTCTGCATGACCTGTCATTGCCACAGTAACTAGATGAAACCCACTAGCATGTGTAGGAGTTGATTGAGCCATATGTATGTGTTGTTCCTACCTTGCTAAGCCTGCTATGCTTAGAGTCGTGTCAGGTCTGGTTCATCTGGGTGATGGGCTAGAGTGAAATGTTATGTCGGTAATGAGAGTGGTGTGGTGAACACGATTTGGTAAAGGTATCCATGAGAGGCCATGTAGGAGTACATGGTGGGTTGTTTCATTGAAGCCGACCTTAAGCACTGAGATCTGTATGTGTGATTTAAGAATCAGCTACTACCATGCATTGGGCCCGAAACCAATGGACCCTCTCGGCTTCTTATTCACCCTAGTTCTCCGTCCAGGAGTTGCAAGTAGTTTCTGGTGTTTGTAGCCTACTGGAGGCCATGGACAGCGCTGACCGTAGGGGTGGGCTGTGATGCGGTAGGTACGTGGCCGGGTGTACCGAATACCCGTTAGGTATCTCGGGAACCCTATTCACATCGTTCGGGGCCGTATGGGAAACCTCGGCCGGACTCCCTGCGGATGGAACCTGAATAGGCGATAAACCTGGACTGGAGGCTTAGGTGATTAGGTAGGTCGTGGCCGACACCCACGTTGGGCTTCCGCTTGAAGGTTGCCGAGTACATGTCGTGTAAACGACGGTAAGTGGTGAGAGCGTGTATGAAGAAGTACCCCCTGCAGGGTTAACATGATCTATTCGAATAGCCGCGTCCGCGGTAAAGGACTACTTGGTTGCCTATACAGTTCATAGACAAGTAAATGGAAACTACTAAAAGCCTCAAGATAAGTGTGAGTGCCGAGGATGGCTCTTCCGTAGGAAGACGGAGGTGGATCCTCGGTAGTGTATTGAAGTGGTGAGTAGTGGACTCGTGTGTGCAAAACCATTTCAGTTGGAGTATCGTAGAATAGCCTAGCCAAGAGTCAAAGCTGGCTTGCTGCAATAACTCCACCAACCCTTCTTGATACTATGCATGTATGTAGGATCTGATGTAAGTCTTGCTGAGTACCTTTGTACTCATGTTGCTATAATCTACAATTTTTTACAGAAGACGCTGCAACCCCTTCTGATGGGTTCTATGTAGACGTTGACATCAACGAGTAGGCTAAAGACCCAGGTGGTGACCCTGAGCTTGTGAAGGACCACGTAGTATAGCTAGGCTTTCCAAGCCCTTTTATTTTACTAGTTGTCTGTACTCAGACAAGTTACTTCCGCTGCTGGTTTGTATGATTGTATGACTTGTATGTTGGGTCATGAGACCCGTACCTTTGTGTATGTTGTGTATGGCTCCCTGAGCCCTAAATAAAGTACTTGTGTCATAGAGTCATGTTGTGATGCTTCGTTGTATTTGCACATATCGAGCATATTGTGTGTATGATTGTAATGCTTGGTATGTGTGGGATCTGACTATCTAGTTGTTTATCTTTAGTAGCCTCTCTTACCGGGAAATGTCTCCTAGTGTTACCGCTGAGCCATGGTAGCTTGCTACTGCTCTGGAACACTTAGGCTGGCCGGCATGTGTCCTTCTTCGTTCCCGTGTCTGTCCCTTCAGGGAAATGTCACGCTTTGAGTACCGGAGTCCTGTTAGCCCGCTACAGCCCGGTTTACCGGAGTCCTGCTAGCCCAGTGCTACAGCCCGGACCCACTTGCTGATGACCGACACGTTCGAAGCTGGGTCATGGATGCCTGTCCCTGTAAGTCTGTGCCACTTTGGGTTTACGACTAGTCATGTCAACCCGGGCTCTTTATCATATGGATGCTAGCGACACTATCATATACGTGAGCCAAAAGGCGCAAACGGTCCCGGGAAAAGGTAAGACGACACCCGTGGGGATACCGTGCGTGAGGCCGCAAAGTGATATGAGGTGTTACCAGCTAGATCGATGTGACATCGAGTCGGGGTCCTGACATCATGCAGCCCCAAGATGGAGATCAAAGGAGCTATATGATATTGGCCATATCATGTCACTATTTGATTGCATGTGATGTTTATCATGTTTATGCATCTTGTTTACTTAGAACGATGGTAGTAAATAAGATGATCCCTCATTAAAATTTCAAGAAAGTGTTCCCCCTAACTGTGCACCGTTGGGACAGTTCGTTGTTTCAAAGCACCACGTGATGATCAGGTGTTTGATTCTAAACGTTCACATACAACGGGTGTAAGACAGATTTACACATGCAAACACTTAGGTTGACTTGACGAGCCTAGCATGTGTACAGACATGGCCTCGGAACACAAGAGACCGAAAGGTCGAGCATGAGTCGTATGATAGATACGATCAACATGAAGATGTTCACCGACGTTGACTAGTCCGTCTCACGTGATGATCGGACACGGCCTAGTTGACTCGGATCATGTAATCACTTAGATGACTAGAGGGATGTCTATCTGAGTGGGAGTTCATAAGATGAACTTAATTATCCTGAACATAGTCAAAAGATCTTCGCAAATTATGTCGTAGCTCGTGCTTCAGTTCTACTGTTTAGATATGTTCCTAGAGAAAATTTAGTTGAAAGTTGATAGTAGTAATTATGCGGACTAGGTCCGTAAACTGAGGATTGTCCTCATTGCTTCATAGAAGGCTTATGTCCTTTATGCACCGCTCAGTGTGCTGAACCTCGAACGTCGTTTGTGGATGTTGCGAACATCTGACATACACGTTTTGATAACTACGTGATAGTTCAGTTAAACAGTTTAGAGTTGAGGCACCGAAGACCTTTTTTTTGAAACGTCGCAAAACATATGAGATGTTTTGAGGGCTAAAATTGGGATTTCAGGCTCGTGCCCACGTCAAGAGGTATAAGACCTCCGACGATTTTCTTAGCCTGCATACTAAGGGAGAAAAGCTCAATTGTTGAACTTGTGCTCAGATTGTCTGAGTACAACAATCGCTTGAATTGAGTGGGAGTTGATCTTCCAGATGAAATAGTGATGTTTCTCCGAAGTCATTACCACCAAGCTGCTAGAGCTTCATGATGAACTATAATACATCAGGGACATATATGATGATCCTTGAGATATTCGTGATGTTTGACACCACAAAAGTAGAAATCAAGAAGGAGCATCAATTGTTGATGGTTGGTGAAACCACTAGTTTCAAGATGGGCAAGGGCAAGAAGGGATACTTCATGAAACGGCAATTCAGCTGCTGCTCTAGTGAAGAGACCCAAGGTTGAACCCAAACCCGAGACTAAGTGCTTCTGTAATAAGGGGAACAACCACTGGAGCAGAATTACCCTAGATACTTGGTAGATTAGAAGGCTGGCAAGGTCGATAGAAGTATATTGGATATACATTGTGTTGATGTGTACTTTACTAGTACTCCTAGTAGCACCAGGGTATTAGATACCGGTTCGGTTGCTAAGTGTTAGTAACTCGAAATAAAAGCTATGGAATAAACGGAGACTAGCTAAAGGTGAGCTGACGATAAGTGTTTCCAATGTTGATATGATCAAGCATCGCACGCTCCCTCTACCATCAAGATTGGTGTTAAACCTAAATAATTGTTATTTGGTGTTTGCGTTGAGCGTAGACATGATTGGATTATGTCTATCGCAATACGGTTATTCATTTAAGGGGAATAACGGTTAGTCTGTTTATTTGAATAATACCTTCAATGGTCTTGCACCTAAAATGAATGGTTCATTGAATCTCGATCGTAGTGATACACATGTTCATGCCAAAAGATAGTAATGATAGTACCACCTACTTGTGGCACTGCCACGTAAGTCATATCGGTATAAAACGCATGAAGAAGTTCCATGTTGATGGATCTTTGGGCTCACTCGTTTTTGAAAAGTTTGAGATATGCGAACCATGTCTATTGGTGTATATGCATGAAGAAACTCCATGCAAATGGACCGTTTGGACTCACTTGATTTTGAATCACTTGAGACATGCAAATCATACCACATGGGCAAGATGACTGAAAGCCTCGTTTTTAGTAAAATGGAACTGGAAAGCAACTTGTTGGAAGTAATACATTTTGATGTGTGCAGTCCAATGAGTGCTGAGGCGTGTAGTGGATATCGTTATGTTCTTACTTCACAGATGATTTGAGTAGATGTTGAGTATATTTACTTGATGAATCACGAGTCTGAATTATTGAAAGGTTCAAGTAATTGCAGGGTGAAGCTGAAAGATCGTCATGACAAGAGGATAAAGTATCTATGATATGATCATAGAGATGAATATCTGAATTACGAGTTTGGCACAGAATTAAGACATTGTGGAAATTGTTTCACAAATGATACAGCCTGGAACACCATAGTGTGATGGTGTGTCCGAACATCATAACTGCACCCTATTGGATATGATGCATACCATGATGTCTCTTATCGAATTACCACAATAGTTTATGGGTTAGGCATTAGAGACAACCACATTCACTTTAAAAGGGGCACCACGTAATTCCGATGAGATGACACCGTATGAACTATGGTTTAGAGAAACCTAAACTGTCATTTCTTAAAAGTTTGGGGCTGCGACGCTTATGTGAAAAAGTTTCAGGCCGATAAGCTCGAACCCAAAGCGGATAAATGCATCTTCATAGAATACCCAAAACAGTTGGGTATACCTCCTGTCTCAGATCCGAAAACAATAAGGGATTGTTTCTAGAATCGGGTCCTTTCTCGAGGAAAAGTTTCTCTCGAAAGAATTGAGTGGGAGGATGGTGGAGACGTGATGAGGTTATTGAACCGTCACTTCAATTAGTGTATAGCAGGGCACAAAGAGTTGTTCCTGTGGCACCTACACCAATTGAAGTGGAAGCTTATGATATTGATCATGAGACTTCGGATCAAGTCACTCCCAAACCTCGTAGGACGACAAGGATGCATACTACTTCAGAATGGTACGTAATCCTGTCTTGGAAGTCATGTTGCTAGACAACAATGAACCTACGAGCTGTGGAGAAGTTATGGTGGGCCTGGATTCTGATAAATGGCTCGAGGCCATATAATCCGAGAGAGGATCCATATATGAAAACAAAGTGTAGACTTTGGAAGAATTACTTGATGGTCGTAAGGCTGTTAGGTACATATGGATTTTAAAAGGAAGACGGACAATGATGGTAAGTATCACCATTAAGAAAGCTCGACTTGTCGTTAAGATGTTTTCCGACACGTTCAAGGAGTTGACTACGATGAGACTTTCTCACCCATAGCGATGCTAAGAGTCTGTTGGAATTATATTAGCGATTACTGCATTATTTATGAAATCTTGCAGATAGGATGTCAAAACATTGTTTTCTCAATGATTTTCTTGAGGAAAGGTTGTATGTGATACAACCGGAACATTTTGTTAATCCTGAAAGATGCTAATAAGTATGCAAAGCTCCAGCAATCCTTCTAAGGACTGGAGTAAGCATCTCGGAGTTGGAATGTATGCTTTGATGATGATCAAAGATTTTGGGTGTATACAAAGTTTATGAGAAACTTGTATTTCCAAAGAAGTGAGTGGGAGCACTATAGAATTTCTGATGAGTATATGTTGTTGACATATTGTTGATCAGAAATGATGTAGGATTTCTGGAAAGCATATAGGGTTATTTGAAAGTGTTTTTCAATGGAAGGCCTGGATGAAGCTACTTGAACATTGAGCATCAAGATCTATGAGGATAGATCAAAACGCTTAATGGTACTTTCAAATGATCACATACCTTGACATGATCTTGAAGGTGTTCAAGATGGATCAGTCAAAGAAGGAGTTCTTGCCTGAGTTGTAAGGTATGAAGTTAGGACTTAAAGCTCGACCATGGCAGAATAGAGAGAAAGGACGAAGGTCGTCCCCTATGCTTAAGACGTAGGCTCTACAGTATGCTATGCTGTGTATCGCACGTGAAGTGTGCCTTGCCATGAGTCAGTCAAGGGGTACAAGAGTGATCCAAGAATGGATCACAGGACAGCGGTCAAAGTTATCCTTAGTAACTAGTGGAATGAGGAATTTTCTCGATTATGGAGGTGGTAAAAGAGTTCGTCGTAAAGGGTTACGCCGATGCAAACTTTGACACTAATCCAGATTATTCTGAGTAGTAAACTGGATTCGTATAGTAGAACAGTTATTTGGAATAGCTCCAAATAGAACGTGGTAGCTGCATCTAGGAGATGACATAAAGATTTGTAAAGCACACACGGATCTGAAAGGTTCAGACCCGTTGACTATAACCTCTCTCACAAGCATAACATGATCAAACCCAGAACTCATCGAGTGTTAATCACATGGTAAATGTGAACTAGATTATTGACTCTAGTAAACTCTTTGGGTGTTAGTCACATGGGGATGTGACCTTGAGTGTTAATCACATATCGATGTGAACTAGATTATTGACTCTAGTGCAAGTGGGAGACTGTTGGAAATATGCCCTAGAGGCAATAATAAATTGATTATTATTATATTTCCTTGTTCATGATAATCGTTTATTATCCATGCTAGAATTGTATTGATAGGAAACTCAGATACATGTGTCGATACATAGACAACACCATGTCCCTAGTAAGCCTCTAGTTGACTAGCTCGTTGATAAATAGATGGTTACGGTTTCCTGACCATGGACATTGGATGTCGTTGATAACGGGATCACATCATTAGGAGAATGATGTGATGGACAAGACCCAATCCTAAGCATAGCACAAGATCGTGTAGTTCGTATGCTAAAGCTTTTCTAATGTCAAGTATCATTTCTTTAGACCATGAGATTGTGCAACTCCCGGATACCGTAGGAATACTTTGGGTGTGCCAAACGTCACAACGTAACTGGGTGGCTATAAAGGTACACTACAGGTATCTCCGAAAGTGTCTGTTGGGTTGGCACGAATCAAGACTGGGATTTGTCACTCCGTGTGACGGAGAGGTATCTCTGGGCCCAATCGGTAGGACATCATCATAATGTGCACAATGTGATCAAGGAGTTGATCACGTGATGATGTGTTACGGAACGAGTAAAGAGACTTGCCTGTAACGAGATTGAACAAGGTATCGGTATACCGACGATCGAATCTCGGGCAAGTATCGTACCGATAGACAAAGGGAATTGTATACGGGATTGATTAAGTCCTTGACATCATGGTTCATCCGATGAGATCATCGTGGAACATGTGGGAGCCAACATGGGTATCCAGATCCCGCTGTTGGTTATTGACCGGAGAGTCATCTCGGTCATGTCTGCATGTCTCCCGAACCCGTAGGGTCTACACACTTAAGGTTCGATGACGCTAGGGTTATAAAGGAAGTTTGTATGTGGTTACCGAATGTTGTTCGGAGTCCCGTATGAGATCCCGGACGTCACGAGGAGTTCCGGAATGGTCCGGAGGTAAAGATTTATATATGGGAAGTCCTATTTTGCTCACCGGACAAGTTTCGGGGTCACCGGTATTGTACCGGGACCACCGGAAGGGTCCCGAGGGTCCACCGGGTGGGGCCACCTGCCCCGGGGGGCCACATGGGCTGTAAGGGGGTGCACCTTGGCCTATATGCGCCAAGGGCACCAGCCCCAAGAGGCCCATGCGCCAAGGGATAAGGAAAGGAAGAGTCCTAAAGAGGGAAGACACCTCCGAGGTGCCTTGGGGAGGAGGGACTCCTCCTAGCCGCACCCTTCCTTGGAGGAAGGGCCAAGGCTGCGCCTCCCCCCCTCTCCCTTGCCCCTATATATATGTGGGGGGTGGGAGGGCAGCCATACCAATGTTCTGGTGCAGCCCTCTCCCCTCTCCCAAGTACTTCTCCTCTCCCGTGGTGCTTGGCGAAGCCCTGCAGGATTGCCACGCTCCTCCACCACCACCACGCCGTTGTGCTGCTGCTGGATAGAGTCTTCCTCAACCTCTCCCTCTCTCCTTGCTGGATCAAGGCATGGGAGACGTCACCGGGCTGTACGTGTGTTGAACGCGGAGGTGCCGTCCGTTCGGCACTAGGATCTCCGGTGATTTGGATCACGACGAGTACGACTCCATCAACCCCGTTCTCTTGAACGCTTCCGCATAGCGATCTACAAGGGTATGTAGATGCACTCTCCTTCCCCTTGTTGCTAGTTTCTCCATAGATAGATCTTGGTGACACGTAGGAAAATTTTGAATTTCTGCTACGTTCCCCAAAAACGACGCAGGCGGACCTGGCCTCCGCCCGCGCCGAGCTGCTTTCCCTTCGGAGACGAATTGATGACGCCGAGGCCATCGCTCGGTAAAACAGAGAGGAAGTGCTCCAACGCCGAACACTGGAGCGCGAGTAGGCTCCTTTGCTTCAAGACCTTCAGAGCAAGGCCAACACCGCCCCGGTTATATCTGCGACGAGAACGCCTCGACCCCTCACTCAAGTGACTACACCAGCCACCTGACCTTCTTCATCGAGGTGGTGACGCGCCTGGAGGCTCAATCTGCCAGAGCTTGGCAGCTTGTGGAGGAGAGGGGTCGTGGCCTGCGTCAGCGCACCTTCTCCCGTGTCTTCAGTCACCTTCTGAACACCGACCCCAACTTCGACTTTGATGTTGCCATTGCTCCTATGCCCATTGCCGTCTGGGGCGACTTGGCGCGTTGGGTAGAGGACCATGTCGACGCGTTGGTCAGGGCCTTCACCTCGGAGAACGATGGGGTGGTGGTCGTCGCAGACGAAGGTGACGTGGTCAACAACGGCGATGGGGGCATCGCCGGCGGCGGCGACGATTCTGACGAAGGTGATGACGATGCGAGCGACGCGTCCCTGAACGATGCGGCAAGCGATATCTCTGGCCGATCCCATATTCTCCTGTTGTTTTATTCTGCACACAAAACTCGGGCATGGCCCTTGGAAAACTTGTGAGAGCATTTTGAGAGGGGGAGCCCCCCGTGTAAGCAAATCGCAGTTTTTGCTTTTTTTATGTGGTGTGGGTATGTGTCCTCGTGATCTCGTGACGCTGGGGGTGAGTTTCCCGACGTGAATTACCTTAGTCAGCGCCTGCTTAGGGCTGGGTCGTGAGGCGACGAGTTCTTGAGAATCCTGCGGAGCTTATCGCCCTGTTTGAAGGGGGCCCCAAAAGGGGTGAGCACCAGGCGTAGTGCTAGCGCGTGCTCTGTGCAGTCCGGCTCGCGAGGAGCTTTGCGAAGGAGAGGCGATAGACATGAGTCCCAAACCAAACAAGATCCAGAAGGCGAAAAACGTCTTGAACGAGAAAAGGCACCCCCCGCGCGCAACGATAAAAATTCAGCTTCAACTTAAGTCCAGAATCAGAAAGCAAAGCCATAGAAAGAGAGATCCAAAGCAAAAGGCCGCGTCCGGCACCTAGTCTAGTCTTCGGGTCTTCAAGTCTTCTCACCAGCGCGGAGCTAAGTGTTGTCCACTAGGCGTGGGAGGGATCCCTAGGGCCTGAGGCCGGCGCTCCTGAGACTCCGGGGCGTGTACATCCCCAACTCATTATTACGTGAGAGTGTCACAGGCGGCGAGCTTCACAGGCACCGGGCCTTCTTCACAGGTACTGGCCTTGCTTCATATCGCCAGACGAGGGCCCCGCCTTGTGCCACTCTTGACCTCCTTTGAGCCGGCCAGAGACCAGGACGACACAAAGGAGGGAAAGAGGACGCCAGCGGTTCCCTCAGCGACCACGGGTCCTCTGCCGGAGGAAGGGTCGTTGAAGCCACCCCGGCAGAGGGCCTACCTCCGAGTGTCACCTAGTTTCGCGTGCCTTGGGGAGGGGCCTTGCTCCTGGCTCCCTCTCGGCGGCCCCCAGCATGTCTCGCTTGTCGAGACGGGTGCCGCCGTGCCGGGGTCGTCGATCGGTGCTGCAACCTGATTCATCTGTAGCCCATGGTTAGCATAAGCCTTTTCCTGAGAGGTTAGCGGTACCCTGTAGTTGCCGTCGCCGGCGCGATCATTGTGGTTCTCCGCTGGCTCTTGGAAGGCTTCGACTCCTAGCGCCCCTTCTCCCCAATCTTCCCCAATGAATGAGCCGATGTCGTCCTCTGGTGCGTACCCTTGGTCCATCATGCGTGGCACATAGGCTTCCGGGGCCGTCACCCCGAACACCTCGCCGTGGTGCCCCACACTCCATGTTGCTTCGCCCATGATGGCGTCCTGGGGATGATAATACGACATCTGACTGGGACCATGGGGGTGACCCTTGCGCTCGTGCTTCTCGAGGGAGGCATGGGGGGGGGGGGCGTTGGAGCTCCCTACGCCGCCAGCCGTGCTGATGTTGGTGAAGCCCCCGGGCGTAGTCGACGGCGCGCAGATGTGGTGAGGCTCGCCGCGCGACCTTATATTGGCCTGGGGGGGGGAGTCGATAGCTGAAGGGTGGCGCTCCCGACGCCCCTGCGTCTAGTAGCTCAGCAACACGCTCAAGCAGCGTGTCCCGGCCGCTCTCCATCAGCCTGCATCACAGCAGCTCCCTTGCCACCGTGAGTGCCGCCCGCATGTTCGCTTGCTCCCGCCGTGAGTGCGGCGTGACTTGCTGCTCTCGTCGCGGCTCGTGCTTGCCGCAGGGTGAGGGTGGATGATGCCTGGCCATGCTGTCCACGCCCGACGGAGCTTGGTGGCGCCCGCGCCGCCTGGGGTGCGGGGTCGAGATCTTCATGGGTAGGCGGCACCGTCTGGGTCGGCCAGGCTGCCCAGCGGTCGGATCCGGCCCTTGGGTCGCCAGACATCATAGCCGGTAAACACCGGAGAGCTGATTGGCGGAGAAAAGGCTCCGGCGCACCCCTACCTGGCGCGCCAAATGTCGGGATGTGGGGTTCCGGCAAACCCTTAAGGTTCGAACACTGGGGTGCGCACGAAGTCTTTCCCTCCAGCCGATCTATGCTCAAGCTCGCTAAGATCTTGCGGATGAACTCGACAAACTCACAACACAGAAGGACACGGGATTTATACTGGTTCGGGCCACCGTTGTGGTGTAATACCCTACTCCAGTGTGGTGGTGGTGGATTGCCTCTTGGGCTGATGATGAACCATACAAGGGAAGAATGGCCTCCTGAGGTTGAGGCATTCTTGAGCTCGGTGAGCTTGTGTGTGTGGGGGTGGTCTCTCTCTTCCTCTAGCTAAGATGATGTCTCTTCTCTCCACTGTGGTGGCTAGTTGAAAGTGCAACTATCCCTAGGTGGTTTTGGTAATTCATAACAACATATAGCTCATTGAGCTAATGCTATTCCAAGATGATTATTTTAGGAAAGCTCAATGATTGGCATGGCATGGATGTGAAAGTGGAACCCTCAAAATGCTAAGGACAAAGAATTGGCTCAAGCTCTAAAGTTCAAGACTCTTCATTTTATATTTTAGTGATCCAAGATCACATTGAGTCTTTAGGAAAAGCCAATACTATCAAGGAGGGATGAGGTGTTGCTTAATGAGCCTCTTGCTTTATGTGCTTGGTGATATGCTCCAAAATCCTCAACCACTTTTCCATAGCCACAAATGACCTAAACTCTAAGCCAAACTCGGTCATACCGATTCTTTCAATCCGGCGCCACCGAGTTTCACTTGTCATTTGCCACTGCCAAACCCTAGCAATTCGGTCCTACCGATAAGGATCTCGGTCTCACCGGGATGGGATTGCAAACTCTCTATTTCCCTTTCGTAACTTTTCGGTCTCACCGAAAGAGCGAATCGGTCCCACCGAGATTGCAATGTAAACTCTCTGTTTCCTTTTTGTAACATTTCGGTCTCACCGAAAGAGCAAATCGGTCCCACCGAGTTTACCTGACCAACTCTCTGGTTAGCTTATTACCAAAATCGGTCTCACCAAGTTTGTGTAATCGGTCTCACCGAGATTACGTTATGCCCAAACCCTAACCAAATCGGTCCTACCGAGTTGCATGTCAGTCCCACCGAAATCTCTAAAGGTCACTAGGTTTACCTTTTCGGTCCGACCGAGTTTGATGATTCGGTCCCACCGAGATTGGTAGATTGTGTGTAACGGTTGGATTTTGTGTGGAGGCTATATATACCCCTCCACCTCCTCTTCATTCGTGGAGAGAGCCATCAGAACACATACACCATTCCAACTCATATGTTCTGAGAAAGAACCACCTACTCATGTGTTGAGACCAAGATATTCCATTCCAACCATATGAATCTTGATCTCTAGCCTTCCCAAGTTGCTTTCCACTCAAATCTTCTTTCCACCAGATCCAAATCCTATGAGAGAGAGTTGAGTGTTGGGGAGACTATCATTTGAAGCACAAGAGCAAGGAGTTCATCATCAACACACCATTTGTTACTTCTTGGAGAGTGGTGTCTCCTAGATTGGCTAGGTGTCACTTGGGAGCCTCCGACAAGATTGTGGAGTTGAACCAAGGAGTTTGTAAGGGCAAGGAGATCGCCTACTTCATGAAGATCTACCGCTAGTGAGGCAAGTCCTTCGTGGGCGATGGCCATGGTGGGATAGACAAGTTTGCTTCTTCGTGGACCCTTCGTGGGTGGTTGCTTCTTCGTGGACCCTTCGTGGGTGGAGCCCTCCGTGGACTCGCGCAACCATTACCCTTTGTGGGTGGAGCCCTCCGTGGACTCGTGCAACTGTTACCCTTCGTGGGTTGAAGTCTCCATCAACGTGGATGTAGGATAGCACCACCTATCCGAACCATGGGAAAAACATCCGTGTCTCCAATAGCGTTTGAATTCTCCAAACCCTTCCCTTTACATTCTTGCAAGTTGCATGCTTTACTTTCCGCTGCCAATATACTCTTTGCATGCTTTCTTGAATTGTGTGATGATTGCTTGACTTGTCCTAAGATAGCTAAAATCTGCCTAGAACTAAAATTGGGAAAAGATTAAGTTTTTATTTGGTCAAGTAGTCTAATCACCCCCCTCTAGACATACTTTCGATCCTACAAGTGGTATCAGAGCGTTGGTCTCCATTTGCCTTGATCTCCATAGCTTTTGGTGATCATAGCCTTGGTTTCACAACCTAGGAGAGTATGGCGTCTAGCGAGGGAAATTATCACCGTAGAGGTCCTTACTTTGATGGCACTAATTTTGCTAGTTGGAAGCATAAAATGAAAATGCATATTCTTGGACATAACCCCGCCGTATGGGCTATTGTTTGTGTTGGTTTGCAAGGTGACTTCTTTGATGGGAGAGAACCAAACCGTGAAGCTACCGCGGATGAGTTGAAGATGTTGCAATACAATGCTCAAGCTTGTGATATTCTCTTCAACGGATTGTGCCCCGAAGAATTCAACAAAATCAGCCGTCTTGAGAATGCAAAGGAAATTATGGACACTTTGATTGATATGCACGAAGGTACCAACTCCGTCAAGGAATCCAAGTTGGATGTGCTCCGAAGTCAACTTGACAAGTTCAAAATGAAGGATGGTGAAGGTGTCGCTGAAATTTACTCTAGGCTTGCTCTCATCACAAATGAGATTGCCGGCTTAGGAAGTGAAGAGATGACCGATAGATTCATCATCAAGAAGATTCTAAGAGCCTTGGATGGAAAATATGATACCGTGTGCACATTGATCCAAATGATGCCCAATTACAAAGATCTCAAGCCAATGGAGGTGATTGGAAGGATTGTTGCTCATGAGATGTCACTCAAGGATAAAGAGGAACTTCACAACAAATCAAGTGGTGCCTATAAAGCGTCATGTGAAGTCCCCACATCATCAAGTGAGAAACAAAACTTTAATGAAGAATTGAGCTTAATGGTGAAGAACTTCAATAAGTTCTACAAGAGAAGAAGCAAAGATAGAAGCTTCAAGTCAAGGTCCTACAATGACAAACGATCTTCTAGTCGAGAGCGAAACTGCTACAATTGTGGAAGACCCGGACACTATTCCAATGAGTGTACGGCTCCCTACAAGAGAAGAGAAGATTCTCCAATAAGAAGAAGCAAAGAATCACCACCAAGAGAGAGAAGGAGTAGGGATGATCATTATGAACGGAGATACTCACGAAGAAGCAAGGATTCGGAAAGGAAGGAAAAATCATCAAGGAGCTACACAAAGCGAAGACATCAAGCTCATGTTGGTGAATGTGTATCCGGCTCTGACTCCGACAGCCACTCCGAGAGAAGTTATCACTCCGACTCCGAAGATACTCAAGATGAAGGTGTTGCCGGTCTAGCACTTGTGTCAACCAACTCCTATGACATATTTGACTCACCAAATGAAGCAATTGGAAGATGCTTCATGGCCAAAGGTCCTAAGGTAACACACCCCGAGTATGTTGATTTTAATAGTGATGAAGATGGCTTGTTAGGTGATGATGATTTGCTTGTTGACAACTCTAGTGATGAGTACTATGGTGAAACATCAATTAATCATGCTAAAACGAATGACAATGATAAGGAGAAGATTGAGGCTCTAACTAAAGAACTAAACACTCTTAAGTTAGCTCATGAAACTATCTTCAAAGATCATCGAGAACTTTTAAGAGCTCATGAGAAATTACGCTTTGAAAAGCTTAATCTTGAGCAAGAGCATGAGTTCTTAAAAGCAATCAATGATGATCTCCGCAAGAAAAGTTCTTCTCACATTGCCAAGCGTTTACTTTTATCCACTTACATGCCTCAAGTCAAGTCTAGTAACAAGAACAAGAAAGATTCTTCCTCTAGTAGTAACAATGATCATGCTAAATCCAATATTGTTGCTTCTAGTAGTTCTCTTGATTCCACTAATGATTCTCTTAGCCAATTTACACTTGAGCAAGAAAATAGCTTATTGAAGGGAATTATAGAGAAAGGAGTGTACAAAAGCCTTGCCGGGAGTAAGCAATTCGAGGAAATTGTGCGCAAGCAAGAAATGCACCGGAAGAATCAAGGTGTTGGTTTTGAATGAAAGTTCAATGCCAATGGAGTTGAGTGGGAAGAAGATCAATACCCCAAGACAAAGTTTGTTCCTCAACAAGAGAAGTATGACACTTCCTTCAAGGGAACACAAGCTCAAAATGATCTTCCACCACAAGACTACAAGCAAAAAGGCAAGGACAAGATTCAAGAGGAGATTGCTGCATTTGAAGAAGCTCCTAAGACCTTAGTCAAGTGGATTCCCAAGACTACTTCAAGTTCCACTTCATCAAGTACGACTACAACTCCAAGGATTCCCATCAAGATGGTGTGGATCCAAAATAAGAAGAACTAGAGAGTTCTCGAGGGTGACTCCGCCAACATACCTCACTCTTATCATTTTGGAAAGAACAAGTGCAATCAACTTCCACATCTTGCACTAGTTCAAGGAGTCACAAACCCTCGTGTTGGTAAGACAAGGGACAAGGTAACCTAAAGTTTTCATGGACATCATCTTGTGTGTGCATCACTCTATGTCTATGGATATCCTTGTTTGTTCCTTGTGGGACTAACCCATGTAGGTATTGAAAGTGCAATTCACTCAAATGGATAGCTCCAAGTGATCTACATCAACATTGAGCATCCACATCTTCAACATCTACATGAAGTCATCATCGACAAAACCCAAGGTTAGTTCATCCCTCTTAGGGGGGATATCACATCTAGGGGGAGCTTTACTCTAAAACTTGAGCTAAAGCAACTCTAAAGATGTGAATACAACAATGCTTTATGTAAAAGTGGTAACCCCACTTGAGCTTAAACGATGAGTATGACCTACGATCAAGTGTTCTCACTTGACTCCTAAGTCAATATACTCATATATAGATGACCTAGTCATCGCAAATTTCTTGATAGATGCTAGAATTGGTTGTGCATGCTTTGCCACATATTTCATTTGCCATCTTATTGTGTGAGCATGTTGGTTGCATATTTTACTCATTCGAGGACATCCACTTGTTGTTTTGATTGTTTGGTTTATTTCCTTTTGCCAAGTGGATGGACAAGAATGCCTAAGAACCTCCTCTAGCTATCTATGCTTTTCTCGTCTCAAACTCTATTCATGCTGCATCACAAAATTTGATCAAGTCAGATTCGAACCACTCTGTGTGAGGAGCGCTCGGAGTCCCCGATTCGTCATAGACTTAAACTTCCAAAACCTCTTTGTGATTCTCGGTCTGACCGATTCCATACTTTCAGTCCTACCGAGATCATTAAGTTGATCTAGGTTTTCGATCTCGGTGCAACCGATTTGAACTTTTCGGTCACACCGAGTTGCAATAACTGTATACAGTTTTGCATCTCGGTGCCACCGAGTTGTTCCACTCGGTCACACCGACAGGGTCGGGCTATATATATAGTCACGGGCAAAATTTGGAAATTTCTCCGAACCCCTTCAACTGCGCGATAGCCTGCTCTGCCAACTTGGTCTCCGGATCGTCTCCTCGCCGCCAGCCGCCTCCAGTCGCTGGTCTCCGTCGCCGTCAATGGGAATTCTGCCCCGCCGTTGCCGCCGTAGCGAGTCTCCGCCGAACTAGGGTATGGACTCGATCTTTGTGCTATTCTCCAATCCGATTCCTAGCACATTGTGATCATCATGATTCTTGCCATGTTTGATAAACTCCTATCCAGTCAATGAACTCGTAGATTAGGTTTAATTCGAAAATTTTAGGGTTAGGTTTCCGCCGAAACCATCTCGGACCCACCGAGTTGAAAAACTCGGTCCCACCGATTTGGCTTATGCCATTGCACAAGTGAGACTCGGTGTGACCGATTTTGGGACTCAGTGAAACCCTAGCAGTCTCGGTGCCACCTAACTATGACTCGGTCTGACCGAGTTCACTAGTTTAGGTTCCAAAACTGCTTCGGTATCACCGAGTTTGAAAATCAGTAGATCCGAGATGATTTCAGTGGGAAACTAAAACTAAGTTTTTGAATTATTCTTTTGCAAAAATCTCTGCATTTTGTGATGCTCATTCACTCTATCTCATCTATAATCTATTCACAGGGTCAGCAGTCAGAGTTTGCATCATGTCAGACCAAAGTGACAGCCAGAACTTGTCAGAGCAACAAGTACAGTTGAGTGAGGGCACTAGTCCCTCAAGTTCCTTAGATGATGGCAGCAGGAGCACCCCCAACAATCTGCCTAGAACTGCCACACGTCAGAGAAAGAAGAGAACCTCAGACTCAGAAGATGAGGATTATGTGGCAGAGGAGGAAGCCACCTCCAAGAGAGTTGAGCCAGCACAAGGCACAAAGCCAGGGCTGAAGATCAAAAGGCCAGCAGGCAGGCAGCCCATGTCTAAGGTAAGAACTTCAACTGAGAAGCTCACTCCCATTGAGCCAGTTGCTGCTGAGGGCAAAAAGAGGAAGGAAAGGGTAAAGAAAACTGTAGCCAGAGTGCTTGGCAAGGCCTCCATCATGGAAGATGAGGAGGAAGAAGAAGAGGTAGCTGCACCAGCACCTAAGGCACCCAAGCTAATGGGTGATGCCATAAAATCAGGGGGAGCTGCTTCCAAGGCCAAGTCAGCTCCAAAGCCAAAGCCAAAGAGAAACACAAGAAGCATCCCAGCCACTGAAAAGAACAAGGCCCCAGTGCCTGAAGCTGTAGAAGAAGAGGAAGAGAGTGTTCTTAGAAAGCTCAAGCCCAAGATCCCAGACCACAATGATGCTCATCCTATGGCTGAGGATATGAAGCTCGGGAGAGATTCAGGGCTGAGGAAGTGGAGAGAAGCAGATCCGTATGCTTCAAGGAGAAGGACAGCAGTTGACTATAGATTTCACACCAAGGAGCAGCAAGACTTTTATGAGACAGTGCTGCTAGACAAGAAGCCTATTGTTTGTGATATGAGATGGGTCGATTGGCAATATATCAAGGATAACGAAGAGTACTACCCTGGAGTGCAGGACAGCTTTAAGGCGTGTGGAGTAGAGGACTTTGTTGGGCAGAAGCTCACAAAGTGGAACGAGGAACTCATCATGCAGTTCTACTCCACAGCCCACTTTTATCCAGATGGTAGGATAACATGGATGTCAGAGGGTACGAGGTACCAGTCCATAGTTACTGAATGGGCTCAGCTGATCAACGCCCCAGAAGAGCAGGATGATGACTTGGACATTTATGCCAAGAAGAAGATGGACCACAACTCTATGTCCAATATGTACAAGGAGATTCCGAACGAAGCACTTGACACGTTCAAATTTGGATCAGTGCATTATCTTCTGTCAGGACTGCCTACGATCAACTAGATACCGAGGCACACCCTATTGCCCAAGTCTGGAGATCACAAGATGATCAGAGGTCACGCAATCAATTTGCTTCATGTCTTTGACGTGCCTCAAAAATTCAAAGTCATGAGCCTCATAGTGGAAACAATCAAAATGACTGCAGCAGATCAGAAGAGGAGCTGTGGGTATGCCCCACAAATTCAGGAGCTCATCAACTCCAAGATGGGCACGGGCGTATATTTATTAGATAAGGAACACCTGCCCATCCATCTAGACTTCGAAGATAATCAAGTGATCATGACTGAGAATGAGCCTTCATCTGCCCAAGCACAAGCCAAGAAGGAGAAGGCGAAGAAGGAGAAAGCTGCCAGGATGCCCACTCAAGAGGAGGCATCTGAATACTTCCTAAAGACCAAACAAGAGCAGCTTGGTTACCTGATTGCATCCACCCTGCGGATTGAGCAAGGACTAGCCACCCTAGCTCAGAACCAGGCAAGCTTAGAGAGAATCATGGAACAAAGGTTCTATGACTTGGACATCAAGGTGACAGAGATACAGACTGCCGTGGAGCAGCTCCAGGATGACATGAATGAGAGGAGAGGCAGGACTACGACTGATGCCTTTGCCAGGGTGCCACGAGGTCCGAGGTCGTCTGCAGTGCCAGTTGCTGACACCAGAGCCACCACGTCTGCACCCGCTACAGCCTCAGTTCCACCAGCTATAGCCTCAGTTCCACCAGCTCCAGCGTCCACTTCAGCCTCGACTCCGACCACGTCTACTGAAGGCTTCGTCCTTGGAGTGCTCCAGACTCCACCACCACCTGAAGATCAAGCCTGAGTGTCGACTTAGCACTATGCATTTTCTAGGAACTTTTTGGTAACTTGTTGCCAAAGGGGGAGAAAATGTATATATCATAGGCTTCGAGAGAGAGTGTTGCTTTTATTCTCTCTTGTTTTATTTGGTGGTTTTTCGAACTTTATTTGCTTGTGTGTGAGATACTATGCCTTTATCTGTGTGAGACATCGATGATCATGTTTGATCATAAGCTACACTTAATGTTTGCTTAATATTATCATTCTATCCATCTTATTTGATCACTCACTATTCTTGGTGATGAGTGCATGTATTTCTCTCTTATCATTTTTGAGCGCTCCACCAAGATGTATGTGACATGGAAGAGTAACCCATGACTCTCATTCCTTGTGCATTTGCAGTCCAAAGCAAATTCTAAATATGCACAAATTCAGGGGGAGCTCTTACTTGTCACATACTTCTCAAACCGATGATGTATTTCATGATTATTATAATTTGTCGAAGCTTTGATCTATATGTTGTCATCAATTACCAAAAAGGGGGAGATTGAAAGTGCAACTATCCCTAGGTGGTTTTGGTAATTCATAACAACATATAGCTCATTGAGCTAATGCTATTCCAAGATGATTATTTCAGGAAAGCTCAATGATTGGCATGGCATGGATGTGAAAGTGGAACCCTCAAAATGCTAAGGTCAAAGAATTGGCTCAAGCTCTAAAGTTCAAGACTCTTCATTTTATATTTTAGTGATCCAAGATCACATTGAGTCTTTAGGAAAAGCCAATACTATCAAGGAGGGATGAGGTGTTGCTTAATAAGCCTCTTGCTTTATGTGCTTGGTGATATGCTCCAAAATCCTCAACCACTTTTCCATAGCCACAAATGACCTAAACTCTAAGCCAAACTCGGTCATACCGATTCTTTCAATCCGGTGCCACCGAGTTTCACTTGTCATTTGCCACTGCCAAACCCTAGCAATTCGGTCCTACCGATAAGGATCTCGGTCTCACTGGGATGAGATTGCAAACTCTCTATTTCCCTTTCGTAACTTTTCGGTCTCACCGAAAGAGCGAATCGGTCCCACCGAGATTGCAATGTAAACTCTCTGTTTCCTTTTTGTAACATTTTGGTCTCACCAAAAGAGCAAATCGGTCCCACCGAGTTTACCTGACCAACTCTCTGGTTAACTTATTACCAAAATCGGTCTCACCGAGTTTGTGTAATCGGTCTCACCGAGATTACGTTATGCCCAAACCCTAACCGAATCGGTCCTACTGAGTTGCATGTCAGTCCCACCGAAATCTCTAACGGTCACTAGGTTTACCTTTTCGGTCCGACCGAGTTTGATGATTTGGTCCCACCGAGATTGGTAGATTGTGTGTAATGGTTGGATTTTGTGTGGAGGCTATATATACCCCTCCACCTCCTCTTCATTCATGGAGAGAGCCATCAGAACACATACACCATTCCAACTCATATGTTCTGAGAAAGAACCACCTACTCATGTGTTGAGACCAAGATATTCCATTCCAACCATATGAATCTTGATCTCTAGCCTTCCAAGTTGCTTTCCACTCAAATCTTCTTTCCACCAGATCCAAATCCTATGAGAGAGAGTTGAGTGTTGGGGAGACTATCATTTGAAGCACAAGAGCAAGGAGTTCATCATCAACACACCATTTGTTACTTCTTGGAGAGTGGTGTCTCCTAGATTGACTAGGTGTCACTTGGGAGCCTCCGACAAGATTGTGGAGTTGAACCAAGGAGTTTGTAAGGGCAAGGAGATCGCCTACTTCGTGAAGATCTATCGCTAGTGAGGCAAGTCCTTCGTGGGCGATGGCCATGGTGGGATAGACAAGTTTGCTTCTTCGTGGACCCTTCGTGGGTGGTTGCTTCTTCGTGGACCCTTCATGGGTGGAGCCCTCCATGGACTCGCGCAACCATTACCCTTTGCGTGGACTCACGCAACCGTTACCCTTCGTGGGTTGAAGTCTCCATCAACGTGGATGTAGGATAGCACCACCTATCCGAACCACGGGAAAAACATCCGTGTCTCCAATAGCGTTTGAATTCTCCAAACCCTTCCCTTTACATTCTTGCAAGTTGCATGCTTTACTTTCCGCTGCCAATATACTCTTTGCATGCTTGCTTGAATTGTGTGATGATTGCTTGACTTGTCCTAAGATAGCTAAAATATGCCAAGAACTAAAATTGGGAAAAGGTTAAGTTTTTATTTGGTCAAGTAGTCTAATCACCCCCCCTCTAGACATACTTTCGATCCTACACTAGTCCTATTTATAGAGACCCTGGTCCTCTTCCCAAATGTCGAGTGGGAAGGGAGCCAACAATGGCGGGCTAATTTGAAGGGGGACAGCTAGTACAAGCTATCCTGACAAAAGTAGTCTTCGCCTGCACAAAGTTCTGGTGGTGATGCTGTTCTGGGCTCCACGATGACCTCCGTCTTGCAGTCCATGGTCTTGGTCTTGTTGCACCGAAATGGCAACCCTTGCCTGAGGCCTCAGTACTCCGCGGTTGCACTTGCCCCCTTTCCACCAAAGAGGAAACAAGGATGTTGTGCGCGCTGTCGCCTTCCTGGTGCCCGCTTGGTGTCGATCGTCACGACTCACGTCATGAGAGCTTCGTGAGGTTCGCCTTGCCTTGATATCTCCGCTCCTTGTGAGCCTGCCTAGAAAGGCCACTCCAGAGGAGGTCTTGCGTCGTCCGCCTCGCGAGGCTTGGCCCCTGGCGAGGGTCTTGGGCGCTTTGTTGGTGAAGATGGGCCGTACGGCCTGCTGGCTCAGCCACGTCGCGGGCCGCAGGCAGGCAAGTCTGGGGACCCCCATTCCCAGAATGCTGACAAATAGTGCTTCCATCTAGGTGCGTCCACTTCACTGGAACCTATATCATAGTTCTTGGAAGAAGTTCCTACCATCATATCTGCCTGAAATTCAGATCTAGTTGGTAACAGGATAATTCAGACAACGTGTCTGGAAACGAAAGTTTGCAACACAAATCGACGAGATGACGTTATGAGATTCTCGGGAGATGAACTACAATAGCAAGCTCCAAAACATGATCTGGTTTTTCTACACACATGGGAACACGATGTCCCAGACAAGCATGACCACATAGTAGTCTTACATCAAAACTCTACTGGGTTCTGGTTGGGAACCATCATCGAGGATAACAAAGTCCTTACTTAAGGCATGATTAGCTCTTAAGAAGGAACTTCTTCTCCTTGAACAAGTCAATCAGTGGATGATGACCCACAAGTATAGGGGATCTATCTAGTCCTTTCGATAAGTAAGAGTGTCGAACCCAACTAGCAGCAGAAGGAAATGATAAGCGGTTTTCAGCAAGGTATTCTCTGCAAGCACTGAAATTATTGGTAACAAATAGTTTTGTAATAAGGTAATTGGTAACGAGTAGCAAGTAATAAAAGTAAATAAGGTGCAACAAGATGGCCCAATCCTTTTTGTAGCAAAGGACAAGCCTGGACAAACTTTTATATGCAGGAAAGCGCCCTCGAGGACACATGGGAATTATCGTCAAGCTAGTTTTCATCACGATCATATGATTCGCGTTCCATACTTTGATAATCTGATATGTGGGTGGACCGGTGTTTGGGTAATGTCCTTACTTGGACAAGCATCCCACTTATGATTAACCCCTATTGCAAGCATCCGCAACTACAACAGAAGTATTAAGGTAAACCTAACCATAGCATGAAACATATGGATCCAAATCAGCCCCTTACGAAGCAACGCATAAACTAGGGTTTAAGCTTCCGTCACTTTAGCAACCCATCATCTACTTATTACTGCCCAATGCCTCCCTCTAGGCCCAAGCAATGGTGAAGTGTCATGTAGTCGACGTTCACATGACACCACTAGAGGGATGACAACATACATCTCATCAAAATATTGAACGAATACCAAATTCACATGACTACTAATAGCAAGACTTCTCCCATGTCCTCAGGAACAAACGTAACTACTCACAAAGCATATTCATGTTCATAATCAGAGGGGTATTAATATGCATAATGGATCTGAACATATGATCTTCCACCAAGTAAACCAACTAGCATCAACTACAAGGAGTAATCAACACTACTAGCAACCCACACGTACCAATCTGAGGTTTGGATACAAAGATTGGATACAAGAGATGAACTAGGGTTTGGGATGAGATGGTGCTGGTGAAGATGTTGATGGAGATTGACCCCCTCCCGATGAGAGGATCGTTGGTGATGACGATGGTGATGATTTCCCCCTCCCGGAGGGAAGTTTCCTCGGCAGAACAGCTTTGCCAGAGCCCTAGATTGGTTCCGCCTCGTGGCGGCGGAGTCTCATCTCGAAAGCTTGCTTATGATTTTTTCCTCGACGAAAGACTCCATATAGAAGAAGATGGGCATCGGAGGGCCACCAGGGGGTCCACAAGGCCGGGGGCGCGCCCTGGGCGGTAGGGCGCGCCCCCACCCTCGTGGCCAGGGTGTGGCCCCCCTCTGGAACTTCTTGCGCTCAGTATTTTTTATATATTCTGGAAATAGCTTTCGTGAAGTTTCAGGACTTTTGGAGCTATGCAGAATAGGTCTCTAATATTTGCTCCTTTTCCAGCCCAGAATCCCAGCTGTCGGGATTCTCCCTCTTTATGTAAACCTTGTAAAATAAGAGAGAATAGGCATAAGTATTGTGACATAATGTGTAATAACAACCCATAATGCAATAAATATCGATATAAAAGCATGATGCAAAATGGACGTATCAACTGCCCCAAGCTTAGACCTTGCTTGTTCTCAAGCGAAAGCCGATATCAAAAAATATGTCCACATGTTTAGAGATAGAGGTGTCGATAAAAAAATAAAATACGGACATGAGGGCATCATGATCATTCTTAGAACTGCAACATATATATATATTTTGTCATATGATCTCTTATGCTAAAGTAACAATTCAATCACAATTTCAAGTATGAATCATAAACTTCATTGAGAACCAACAAACTCCAATCTCAGTCATTGAGGCAATTGCAATTTATCATAACATAGGAAAGAGTCAATATAAGAGCTTTTCAGCAAGTCCACATACTCAACCATCTTTTTGTCTTTCACAATTGCTAACACTCACGCAATATTTATGGGTATGAAGTTGTTGATGATGGATAGTCGCACATCGAGCGTAGGAGGTCCTCCAACTTGCGGATAATGCCCTTGAGTGCGATGATATGCTCCTTCAACAAAATATTTTCACGTGTGAGATACTTGTTTTGTATACGGGCTAACTCAATCATCTTGAAAGCCTCGATCTCAATTGGGGTAAGAAGATTGTGATCAAGTTGGAGGATGTCTTCTGCTACCGGAACTTGGTCCTCCGTGGTCTTCTTGATCCCTTCATCCTTGTTGTTCTCCATAGGTTCTTCCCTCTTCAGCTCTATCTTCACTAGCCAAGCATTGTTGTCACCATTGTTGGAGAGGGAGAAGACATGATGCCTGGCCTTGACAACCCTGACAAAAAACAGCTCGAAACAAAGACAAGAGATATTTGCGTGATATAGTGGTCAAAACCTTCAGGAGATTGTATAATGAATTTTTACCGACCAAAAGAAGTATCGTGCAAGAAAACGGAGTCCGGAGAGCACACTAGGTGCCCACGAGGTAGGGGGCGTGCCTCCCACCCTCGTGGAAGTCCCGTGTCCTTTCCGTTCTGCTTCTTATTTTCCTGTTTTCTTAAATATTCCAAAACGAAGAAATATTGCCGTTAGAACTGTTTTGGAGTCGGTTTACTTACCATACCACGTACCTATTCCTTTTCGGAGTCTGAAACGTTCTGGAAAGTGTCCCTTATGTATTCCTCTGGGGTTACAGTTTCAATAATATTAGTTTCAACATTTATAGGATTACCTGAGATATAATGTTTAATTCTTTGACCGTTCACCACCTTCGGATTTGTGCCTTCGAAATTATTGATTTTTATGGCGCCAGAACGATAGACCTCCTCGATAACATAAGGACCTTCCCATTTAGAGAGAAGTTTTCATGCAAAAAAATCTTAACGAGAGTTTTATAGCAATACATAATCACCTACATTAAACTCACGCTTTTGTATCCTTTTGTTATGCCATCTTTTAACTTTTTCTTTAAACAACTTGTCATTTTCATAAGACTGGGTTCTCCATTCATCAAGTGTGCTAATGTCAAATAACCTCTTCTCACCGGCAAGTTTGAAATCATAATTGAGCTCTTTAATGGCCCAATATGCCTTATGTTCTAGTTCGAGAGGTAAGTGACATGCTTTACCATAAACCATTTTATACAGAGACATACCCATAGGATTTTTATATGCAGTTCTATAGGACCTTAATGCATCATCAAGTTTCTTGGACCAATTCTTTCTAGATCTATTAACAGTCTTTTGAAAAATTAATTTGAGCTCTTGTTACTCAATTCTACTTGACGGCTAGACTATGGGTGATAAGGAGATGCAATTCTATGATTAACGTCATACTTAGCAAGCATTTTATGAAAAGCACCATGAATAAAATGTGAACCATCATCAGTCATTAAATATCTAGGGACTCCAAACCTCGGGAAAATAACTTCTTTAAGCATCTTAATAGAGGTGTTATGATCAACACTACTAGTTGGAATAGCTTCTACCCACTTAGTAACGTAATCAACAACAACTAAAATATGCATATACCCATTAGAGGAAGGAAAAGGTCCCATATAGTCAAAGCCCCAAACATCAAATGGTTCAATAACAAGTGAATAATTCATAGGCATTTCTTGACGTCTACTAATATTATCAATTCTTTGACATTCATCACAAGACAGGACAAACTTACGGGCATCCTTGAAGAGAGTAGGCCAATAAAAATCGGATTGCATTACCTTGTGTGCAGTTCTATCTCCAGCATGGTGTCCTCCATAAGCCTCAGAGTGACACTTGCGTAGGATTTGTTCCTATTCATGCTCAGGTACACAACATCTAATAACACCATCTACTACTTTATAAAGATGTGGGTCATCCCAAAAGTAATGTCTCAAATCATAGAAGAACTTTTTCTTTCGCCGGTATGTGAAACTAGGTGGTATAAATTTAGCAACAATATAATTAGCATAATCAGCATACCATGGAGCAGTTCGAGAAGCATTTATGACATTTAATTGTTCATCAGGAAAGCTATCATCAATAGGTAGTGGGTCATCAAGAACATTTTCTAACCTAGACAAGTTGTCTACAATGGGGTTCTCAACTCCCTTTCTATCAATAATATGCAAATCAAATTCTTGTAGCAAGAGAACCCATCTAATAAGTCTAGGTTTAGCATCTTTCTTTTCCATAAGGTATTTAATAGCAGCATGATCAGTGTGAATAGTTACTTTAGAATCAACAATATAAGGTCTGAACTTATCACAAGCAAATACAACTGCTAAGAACTCCTTTTCAGTAGTAGCATAATTTCTCTGGGCATTGTCTAGAGTTTTACTAGTATATTGAATAACATTTAATTTCTTATCAACTCTTTGCCCTAGAACAACACCTACAACATAATCACTAGCATCACACGTAATTTCAAAGGGTAAATTCCAATCAGGTGGCTGAACAATAGGTGCAGAAATCAATGCTTTCTTAAGTATTTCAAATGCTTCTACACAATCATCATCAAAGACAAAAGGAATATATTTTTGTAATATATTAGTTAGAGGCCGAGAAATTTTTGAGAAGTCCTTAATGAACCTCCTATAAAAACCAGCTTGATCGAGGAAGCTTCCTATACCTTTAATGTCCTTGGGACATGACATCTTTTCAATAGCATCAACTTTAGCTTTATCAACTTCAATACCTCTTTCAGAAATTTTATGCCCCAAGACAATACCTTCGTTAACCATAAAGTGGCATTTCTCCCAATTCAGAACAAGATTAGTTTCTTCACATCTCTGCAAAACTCGATCAAGGTTGCTCAAGCAATCATCAAAAGAGGATCCATAAACGGAGAAATCATCCATGAATACCTCACATATCTTTTCACAAAAGTCAGAGAATATAGCCATCATGCATCTTTGAAAGATAGCAGGTGTATTACATAAACCAAAAGGCATACGTCTACAAGAAAAAGTACCGAAAGGGCAAGTAAAAGTGGTCTTTGATTGATCATCAGCTGACACAGGTATTTGAGAGAAGCCAGAGTAACCATCTAGAAAGAAAAAATGTGTATGTTTGTATAATATTTCTAGCATTTGATCAATAAAAGGCAAATGGTAATGATCTTTTTTAGTAGCCTTATTTAATTTGCGGAAATCAATTACCATCCTATAACCTGTAATAATTCTTTGCGGGATCAATTCATCTTTATCATTAGGAACAACAGTAATACCTCCCTTCTTGGGGACACAATGAACATGACTTACCCACTGACTATCAGCAATGGGATAAATTATATCTGCCTCAAGGAGCTTTACTATTTCTTTTCTTACCACTTCTTTCATCTTAGGATTCAGCCGTCGTTGATGATCAATAACTGGTTTGGCGTCTTCCTCCAAATTTATTTTGTGTTGACATAGAGTGGGACTAATGCCCTTAAGATCATCAAGAGTATATCCAATAGCAGCACAGTGCTTCTTCAGAGTTTTCAATAATTTCTCTTCCTCCTTCTCTGAAAGGTTAGCACCAATAATAACATGATACATTTTCTTTTCATCAAGATAAGCACATTTAAGAGTATCAGGTAATGGTTGAAGCTCAAACACGGGATCACCCTTGGGTGGAGGAGGATCCCCTAGGATTTCAACAGGCAAATTGTGTTTCAAAATAGGTCCCTATTTAAAGAATACCTCATCTATTTCCCTTCTTTCATTCATAAACATATCATTCTCATGGTCTAGCAAATATTGTTCTAATGGATCAGTAGGAGGCACGGCGATAGAAGCAACACCAATAATTTCATATTTACTAGGCAATTCTTTATCATGGGGTTGTCTATGAAATTTAGAAAAATTAAACTCATGAGACATATCCTCTAAACCAACAGAAACAATATCCTTATTGCAGTCTATCTTAGCATTAACAGTATTCAAGAAGGGTCTACCAAATATAATGGGACAAAAGCTATCTTGAGGGGAACCAAGAACAAGAAAATCCGCAGGATATTTAGCCTTCCCACACAAGACTTCAACGTCTCTAACAATCCCAATTGGTGAAATAGTATCTCTATTAGCAAGCTTAATGGTAACATCAATGCCTTCTATTTCAGCTGGTGCAATATCATGCATAATTTCTTTGTATAAGGAAATAGGTATTGCACTAGCACTAGCACCCATATCACACAAGCCATGATAACAATGATCTCCTATTTTAACAGAAATAACAGGCATGCCTATGACAGGTCTATGTTTATCTTTAGCACCAGGTTTAGCAATTCTAGTAGTCTCATCACAGAAGTAAATAACCTGCCCATTAATATTATCGGCCAAGAGATCTTTAACCATAGCAACATTAGGTTCAACTTTAACTTGCTCAGGGGGTTTAGGTGTCTTAATATTACTTTTGTTGACCATAGTTGAAGCTTTAACATGATTCTTTATTCTAACAGGGAAAGGTGGTTTCTCAACATAAGCAGTAGGAACAATAGGATCATTATAAGTGATAGTCTTTTCTTCAACTTTAATAGGCGCAACTAATTTTACTTCAATGGGAGGATTATATTTAAACCACTTCTCCTTAGGGAGATCAACATGAGTAGCAAAGGATTCACAGAAAGAAGCTACTATCTCAGAGTCAAGTCCATATTTAGTGCTAAATTTACGGAAAACATTGGTATCCATAAAATATTTAACACAATCAAACTTAGGTGTTATACCTGACTCCTTACCTTCGTCGAGATTCCAATCTTCAGAGTTGCATTTAATTCTCTCCAATAAATTCCATTTGTATTCAATAGTCTTCATCATACAGGAACCAGTACAAGAAGTATCGAGCATGGAGTGATTGTTGTTAGAAAGCCAGGCATAAAATTTTCGAATAATCATTTCTCTTGAGAGCTCATGATTGGGGCATGAATATAACATTGACTTAAGCCTCCCCCAATCTTGAGCGATGCTTTCTCCTTCGCGAGGCCAAAAATTATATATATATATATATATATATATATATATATATATAATTATGATCACGATGAACAAGATGCATAGGATAAAACTTCTAATGAAATTCCAATTTCAATCGCTTATAGTCCCATGATCCCATATCATCACACACTACTAGGGAAAACCTTATACACAGAACATTAGCAGTAGCGCGGGCTAAAAACGCAAGTTGGTGCTAATTAGCAGCAGCGCGGTGTTTTAAACCGCACTACAGATGCAGTTATAGCAGTAGCGCGCCCGAGTACAAAAGCGCTACTACTAAAATTCCCACGGCTTAGCCGATAGGCTACACATAGTAGTAGCGATCTACGTAGAACCGCGCTACCGCTACTTGTTTTGTAGCAACGCGTTTACGAACAAAGGCGCTGCTGCTAACGAAAATAAAATTAAATGGAAAGCAAATAAAAAAGAGAAGGAATAGCAGTAGCGCTTGTTAAGAAACGCGCTATAGCTACCGTAGCAGAAGCGCACTTCCTGGAACGCGCTACTGCTACTTTTAACTTAACCGCGCGGTTCGTTCTTCCCCCACGGCCACTTCCCCCAAATCCCTACTCCTCCACTGTCGCCGCCCTGCATCGCCGTCGGCCACCGCGCGCGACCCGTCGCTCTCCGCACACCCTCGACGCTGCCCCCGCCCCGACCGCGACCTCGACGCCGCCCCCGACCCCGACCTCGACGCCCCCCTACATCGCCTCCCTCCGCCGTGCGCCCGCCGCCCCGACCCCGACCCCGTCCCCGACCTCGACACCGCGTGCCCCTCTCCCTAACTCTGCCGGCGCCAGAGGTGAGCACGCCCTCCTCCTCCTCCCTTACCTCTGCCTAGCTAGGGTTCTTAGGGTTAAATTTCAGAGTTCATCTAATTAGTTAGGGTTCATCAAATTAGATGCTAATTATGACAGTAGTTGTTAAATAGAATTAGTTTTAGAGTTCATCGAATTAGTTAGGGTTAAATTTTAGAGTTCATCAAATTAGTTAGGGTTAAATTTTAGAGTTCATCAAATTAGTTAGGGTTCATTAAATTTTAGAGTTCATCAAATTAGTTAGGGTTAAATTTTAGAGTTCATCAAATTAGTTAGGGTTCATTAAATTTTAGAGTTCATCGGTTAGGGTTAAATTTTAGAGTTCATCTAACTAGTTTTTTTACTGATTTTAGTAAGTGTTTAATAGAATTAGTAAGAAAATTAATATAACTAGTTGAACTAGTTTATTTTTAGTAAAAACTAGTTTATTTTTATTCATAGTAAGTGCTTAATTGAACTAGTTGAGTTAATACAACTATTTTATTTTTAGTACGAAAATTAATAGAACTAGTTTACTTTTTTAGTTAAAGCAATTATTCCCGCATCGACGTCGACGATGCCTATCCCGCATCCTCGTCGTCGAGTCGGCAGAGGACACCTGCGTCACCAGATGGGTCATGTCCGGGACTGGGCTCCGCCGGGGTGGTACTGGGAGGCGCTACCTACCGGGGGGCGCAGGTTGGTGAGGAGTCAGCCCGTCGTTGACCCGAACCTTCTTTGGTGGCGGTCGCGTGGGCCAGTGACGGTCCAGAGGCTCGAGGACCCCGCGGAGGTGGTGCGTCACCGTGTCAGTGAGGAGGACGCGCACGTCCGTCGCTACTTGTTTGCGTTGGAGCACAGGTTCTCCAATACCTGGCAGGTTCTCCAGGGATCTCACTGGAGCTATGATCCTGTGATGGTTCCTTCTCTGTGGGTGTCCACCGCCCGCGCCGATACCCGTCGTGCGCTAGGGTTTTAGTTGTATTAGTGATGTTATATGTATGATACTATTCGGGATGTATTAGTGATAATATTCGATGATGTACGGACGCATGAGATGATTTACTTTTGCTTATTGAATGCATGCTAATTTGAATACTTACTTATTTTACGATTTGGTTTTGCTTATTGAATGCTCATGTCAATATGAGTCCTATAAGATATTGTGAAGTGTATATATTGTGTTGCTCAAATAGGATATGTGCTTGCCCAAGTGGCCGGTCATGTTTGCAGGTTACACCTCCGAGTGGCCTATGTTTTGCTGGAGTGTTGATTCATTTCCGTTCCGAAAAATTTTAGGCGCTCGATATGTCCTATTTTAGCAAAGGTCATGCCGGATTTTTCCGTGAATTTTGGCATGACTTGTGCCAGAATATGTAGGAAATATCGAGTGTCCTGGATTTGTGTGTTGAGTATCCTGGTAGTTGTCTTCGATCTATTTTCAATTAATGTTTCAACTATGAACATAGGAAATGTCTGACGACGAAAAGGATTTCGGTATTTGCAAGTACTGCAAAGACGAGCGCGGCCTGTGCGACGGAATCTTCCTAGATGATGATAGGCGCTTCAGCATCAAGCTGGACGAGAACTTCGAAGTGGATACAGTAAGTCACAACGGCAAGTCTTTTTTCGTAATTAAGCATGACATCTCCTTTATTTGCTTCAACTTATAATTTAATTTTTTTACTATTCTACTAGCGTATCCCCTGCCATGCAAGAGTTTTTGTCTTGGATAAGATAGGTTTCAGTCGTACTATGGAGGTAAAGAAAGTTTACTTGAAGACCGAGCATGGTTATATTTTCCACGCAAAATTATACAACGAAGACAACTACACCTATTTTGGATACAAAACTTGGCGAGCACCATGCAAGACTTATGCATTTGAGCCTGATATGGTTATCACCTTTGATATTCGTCCGGAAGATGATATTCAAGGTAATACCGACATCTGGGTCGATGTGCAGATGCCTCCAGTTATACCATTATGTGAGTTTCTTAACCATATTTATGTCTTTGATATTGTTTATTCAAAAATAGTTGACAACTAATTTCTATTGTCAGCTTATTTCCGTTCAAGCAAACATGACCAGCGCTTGGTAGACAGGACCTACTACTGTCCCGGGGCTGAACTAAACTGCGAGGAGCTAAGTCATTATGTTTCATGGCTTCAGGATCTTGATACTGTCAAGACAAATTTTCTTCCTGCACTTAGAAATGTTAGTACTGAAAACGTGCGACCAATAGTGTTTGTACTGAACTACGGTCACATCTATTTAGGAAAGATGGTAAGATTTTTACTATTTGTCCTCAGTTCATCTTTTGCATACATTATTTTTTAAGCTAAACTTCATTGCTAAGTATGTTACTATACGATGTTCTTCAACAGGGACTCCCGATGAATGTTGTGCCTGATTGGATCGAGACTAAAGGTACCATGAATATTGTTAGCTTACGGCCAAGATATCCTACAATGCACTTTAGTGCATTCAGGATTTCTAATAGCGAGGAATGCTTAATAGTGAAAGACTGGAGCAAAATTGTGAATGATCGCAGAGAAGTACTAGGGGCAGCAATCAAAAGCGCAGCCCACGATTAGGAGACAGGTTCATCTGCATGCTCCAACTTGATGAAGGAGGAGTGCTATACATGTTTTATGTTATTTTACCTGAGAGAGAGCAGCAGGAGTGATTAGCTAGCTAGAAATGAGTTTGAAGATGATGATGTGCTACACTATGACTATGATGATTAAATAGCTAGTGTTCGTGGTAATGACTATGATGATTATTATTAGCTAGTGTTGGTGGTGATTAGATAGCTATCGCAGCTAGTGTTGGTGGTGATTAGCTAGCTAGAATGAGTTTGAAGATGATGATGTGCTACACTATGACTATGGTGATTAAATAAATACTGTTGGTGGTAATGACTATGATGATGATTAAATAGCTTGTGCTGGCGGATTAGATTCAAGTGGAGGCAACATGTGGTGCACATCGAAAGTACTACTAGTCCAAACTAGATCAAGTTTGGATTAGTAGTATACTTTTGACATGCACCGCATATTGCCTCCACTTGAACCTAATCCACCTTCATTTGACACACTGTTATGGACATAATGATATAAACCTCATAATTGGTATTGTACCAAAATTTGTATAACATCGTATAAATACACTAAAAATGAAAAAAGAGTACTAGTAGTGATGGATAAGAAACATGCTACAACTAGCTAGATTAGCAGCAGCGCGGGACAGAACAAGCGCTGCCGCTATGTGTCTTAGCATTAGCGCTTGTCGCACGCGCTACTGCTAAGTAATAGCTGTAGCGCCTTATTGGTAGCACGGCTGCCCGCGCTACTAGTGGGATTTAAACCTGCGCTACTACTAGGGTTTTCCCTAGTAGTGACATAGCCTATACCATGTCAATGCATCTCCCTTCAAAGATAAAGGGAAGACCTTCTTCTTGATAACATCATTGGGCATACCTGCAAGCTTAAATAATCCACAAACTTCATCTACATAGATTAAGTGTAAGTTGGGATGCAATGTTCCATCTCCTGCAAAAGGAGTAGCTAGTAGTATCTCTATCATACCCGAAGGAATATCAAAGTTAACATTTTCATTTTCAGTAGGTTGAGTAGGTTGAGGAGGAACTATTTGCTCTACCGGTCGGGGTGAAGATACCCCGAACAAGCCCCTCAAAGGATTACTTTCCATAGTAACAAGTGACAGTAAATTTCAGCACACTATATAAAATTTTCCTTACCAAATTCCACCTACCAAAGGCGCTTCACTCCCCGACAATGGCGTCAGAAAAGAGTCTTGATGACCCACAAGTATAGGGGATCTATCGTAGTCCTTTCGATAAGTAAAAGTGTCGAACCCAACGAGGAGCAGAAGGAAATGATAAGCGGTTTTCAGCAAGGTATTCTCTGCAAGCACTGAAATTATTGGTAACAGATAGTTTTGTAATAAGGTAATTGGTAAGGAGTAGCAAGTAATAAAAGTAAATAAGGTGCATCAAGATGGCCCAGCCCTTTTTGTAGCAAAGGACATGCCTGTACAAACTCTTATATGAAGGAAAGCGCTCCCGAGGACACATGGGAATTATTGTGAAGCTAGTTCTCATCACGATCATATGATTCACATTCGGTACTTTGATAATCTGATATGTGGGTGGACCGGTGCTTGGGTACCGTCCCTACTTGGACAAGCATCCCACTTATGATTAACCCCTATTGCAAGCATCTGCAACTACAACATAAGTATTAAGTTAAACCTAACCATAGCATGAAACATATGGATCCAAATCAGCCCCTTACGAAGCAACACATAAACTAGGGTTTAAGCTTCTTTCACTCTAGCAACCCATCATCTACTTATTACTTCCCAATGCCTCCCTCTAGGCCCAAACAATGGTGAAGTATCATGTAGTCGATGTTCACATGACACCATTAGAGGGATGACAACATACATCTCATCAAAATATCGAACGGATACCAAATTCACATGACTACTAATAGCAAGACTTCTCCCATGTCCTCAGGAACAAACGTAACTACTCACAAAGCATATTCACGTTCATAATCAGAGGGGTATTAATATACATAATGGATCTGAACATATGATATTCCACCAAGTAAACCAACTAGCATCAACTACAAGGAGTAATCAACACTACTAGCAACCCACAGGTACCAATCTGAGGTTTGGATACAAGAGATGAACTAGGGTTTGGGATGAGATGGTTCTGGTGAAGATGTTGATGGAGATTGACCCCCTCCCGATGAGAGGATCGTTTGTGATGACGATGGTGATGATTTCCCCCTCCCGGAGGGAAGTTTCCTCGGCAGAACAGCTTTGCCAGAGCCCTAGATTGGTTCCGCCTCGTGGCGGCGGAGTCTCATCCCAAAAGCTTGCTTATGATTTTTTCCTCGACGAAAGACTCCATATAGAAGAAGATGGTCATCGGAGGGACACCAGGGGGTCCACAAGGCCGGGGGGCGCGCCCAGGGCGGTAGGGCGCGCCCCCACCCTCGTGGCCAGGGTGTGGCCCCCCTCTGGAACTTCTTGCGCTCAGTATTTTTTTTATATTCTGGAAATAGCTTCCGTGAAGTTTCAGGACTTTTGGAGCTGTGTAGAATAGGTCTCTAATATTTGCTCCTTTTCCAGCCCAGAATCCCAGCTGCCGGCATTCTCCCTCTTTATGTAAACCTTGTAAAATAAGAGAGAATAGGCATAAGTATTGTGACATAATGTGTAATAACAGCCCATAATGCAATAAATATCGATATAAAAGCATGATGAAAAATGGACGTATCAGTGGCTTGGTGTGCTAGGAAACACATATGGAATGAAGGTAGCTAATCTCACAAACCAAAGTATACTTCGCACATGCATGACTAACTTGGGATGATTCTAGGGGAAGCAACATTGGCTTTCTCGAGTTCACGGCGGTAACTTGCATCAAATGCACATGAATTAGAGGAAGTCACTTCTCTCATCCGAACATATGCTTCATGAACGGAACATGAAGATAATAATTATAAAAGTTTCCAACACTACTTAGATGTTGGACATGAATCATGGACACGATGAAAATATTGTCAATGGGCTCAACAACAAATCATCGATACTTCCAGGAAGATGGAATTCCACAACTATGTGAACAAGGTGATAGCATTAGTCAGACCCAAAAGATGTAATGATGTATGCTCGAGGATACAACCACGAGTAAGACAACATTACGAACATCGTTGGTTTTGATTTGATTTGACGATAGCCCACACTCAAATCAAAGGATTGATAAGACAATAGCGCCGACAATTGATCTCTTGGATCAATCGATGAAGATATCATCCTACAACACAGATACAAGATATCCCTTAGGGATGAGCATGGTCGGACAAGCTTTTATCTTCCAACTCTCCAAGTTGTTAAGCTTAACCAACTAGCTCAGGGATATCCAACACAGATTCTTGGAGAAGAGGGTGGCTACAAGAAACCAACTTGATCACGAATTCAACATAGCGGTCAGGTGACAACCTGGTGATACCTCTGAGAAGATATTCATAAAATCACGAACCACCGATATGTTACTAAGCTCGAGAACAATCTTGCTTTTCAAGGCAAGACGATATGATCAACAGAGCAAGGGTTTGACAAAATCCTAACTCATTGATCGAAGAGTGCACTAGAAATAAGGACTATGTAGCACGATCAATCTTAGGATGATGATTTAATAACCAGCACAATAAGAATGAGAGTGTTGTCCATTAACTACCAAGCAACAGGGTTGCTAGGAGTATTGATTTCGCGCATAACAGTACACTTCTCGGCATTCCGGTTACAATAACAAGGAAACTGAGGAAAGAATAATGATGGCAAGAAGTATCACCGCGGCAAGAATCCATAAGAGGTGGTGCAATTCTCATGAAATTCTTGACATAAAGATGGTAAGTGTCGGTGTCAAAACCGGCGGATCTCGGGTAGGGGGTCCCGAACTGTGTGTCTAAGGCGGATGGTAACAGGAGGCAGGGGACACGATGTTTTACCCAGGTTCCGACCCTCTTGATGGAGGTAAAACCCTACATCTTGCTTGATTTATTCTTGATGATATGAGTATTACAAGAGTTGATCTACCACGAGATTGGAGAGGCTAAACCCTAGAAGCTAGCCTATGGTATGATTGTATGTTGTCCTACGGACTAAACCCCTCCGGTTTATATAGACACCGGAAGGGGCTATGGTTACACAAGGTCGGTTACAAAGGAAGAGATATACATATCCGTATTGCCTAGCTTGCCTTCCATGCCAAGTAGAGTCCCATTCGGATACGAGACGAAGTCTTCAATCTTGTATCTTCATAGTCCAACAGTTCGGCTAAAGGATATAGTACGGCTGTCCGGAGACCCCCTAATCCAGGACTCCCTCAGTAGCCCCTGAACCAGGCTTCAATGACGATGAGTCTAGCGCGCAGTGTTGTCTTCGGCATTGAAAGGCGGGTTCCTCCTCCGAATATACCACGGAAGAATTTGAATACAAGGATATTGTCCGACCCTGCAAAATAAGTTCCACATACCACCGTAGAGAGAATAATATTTCCACAAATCTAATCTGCTGACACGTTTTGGCAACATGACATTATGCCATGGCCCGGTGATTATTCGAACCATTTCCTTTAACTAGCCCCGCACATAACGCGAGGCAGTTTCTTGACACGTCTTGTCAAAGCAAAGATCATGTCCCCCTTATTACGGGATTCTCATCAATACGGGCGTGGGTAACCCAACCGCGCCATCGATTACGGCGCTTGGGGGATAAGCGAGTTTTACAAGGCTAGTGGGGCACATAGTTTTGGCTGCCCTTATAAAGGGATAAGGTTTAACCTTTTTCTACGCACGCCTTCTTCCTCCTCGCTCATCCATTCTTGCGTACTTGAGCTCCAACGCCCAAGTCCACATCCTTCCCCTCAACCTTCTCCAATCATGTCTGGAGCGGGAGGCAAATGGATGGCTTCCTCCGTTACGAAGGGACACATCAAGAAGCTGCGCGGAGCCAGATACTTAGCCGTGAATATCGTGCATCGGCTGCCCGCTACGGGGCAGATCGTTCCTACCCTTGAACCTCACAAGAGGGTAGTTTTCCTCCACCACTTCCTCCGCGGACTGGGGTTTCCCCTCCATCCATTCGTCCGCGGTCTCATGTTCTACTACGGGCTGGACTTCCATGATCTGGCCCCGAACTTCATCCTCAACATTTCGGCATTCATCGTCGTGTGTGAGGCTTTCCTCCGCATCCGACCCCACTTCGGCATGTGGTTAAAGACCTTCAATATCAAGCCGAAGGTGGTAGGAGGACAACAAGCGGAATGCGGCGGAGCCATGGTGGGCAATATGCCCAATGTTATATGGCTTGAAGGCTCCTTCGTGGAGACCATAAAGGGGTGGCAATCGGCGTGGTTCTACATCACCGAGCCGCGCGACACCAACTGGGTGGTGGCCCCCGAGTTTCGATCCGGAATCCCCACGCGGCTCACCTCCTGGAAAGAGAAGGGCCTATCCTGGGGTTCATCGGTGGAGCTGGACGGACTCCAGAAATGTATTTGGAATATGGCAAGCAAGAAGCTCAAGCTTGTCAACATAGTCCAGGTCATTCTCATCCGCCGGATCCTCCCGTGTCAACAACTGGATTTCAACTTGTGGGAGTTCGACCCGGCCCAGCACCAGACTCTGAGCGAGCTCTTCGACATGACACACAAGGACGTCTGGAGGGTGCTGTTCAAGGGCGCCGAGGTCCCTCCCTCTCTCACCGAGGACCGCGGGCTAAGCGCGAAGCGCCCAGCGCATTTGGTAAGTTCTATACTTCCGGTAGGATATTTTATTTCCCCTACCTTAATCATGTGCAGGGTCTGAGCTCCATGCCTTTGACAGGACTGGGTGGAGATGTCGGGGCAGATTAACTGTCCGGCCCCTCTGCCCGAAGACACTGCGGACGCTCTCCTGACGGAGATGCTGACTTCGGCTCCTTAGAAGGTGCCGGAGAAGACCAAGAAGGCCAAGGGAACCCGAAAGAGTTCCCGACGCCAGGTGTTATCGGACTCATCGTCCATAACTCCGTGACGCACTCCTCCCCCGAAGACGAGGAGGAAGATGAAGATGCTCCCCCTCTAGTCGGGGGAGACAAGAAAAGGAAGGCCGCCCCAACCGGGGGGGCCGAAGGGTCCAAGAAGGGAAGGACTCTCCTTCCGGACTACTCCACCACCGCTGCTGAAGGCGAAGACGAGTGGCTGCTCAGGGCCAAGCCCCTGGCGAAGTCGTAAGTATTCGGATGCCAGAGTAACTCATAGCATACCTTTGTCGCACTGCTTCTCCTAACGCCGAATTATGATTATGCAGACCACCGTTAGCCCGTATCGTCGTATCTTCGTCGAACGGCTCCCTAGGCTCGTCGGATATGGATAGCGATCCACTTCCGACTGCCACCTTCCCTTGCCCTACAGACAACACCGAGATATTGTCTCAAGAGGCACCGGGTCGAGGGGAGACAGTCCCGGAGGCGCCTCAAGGCGACCTTCCAGATTCCGGGAGCAGAGGGAGCAAGGCTCCCGAGGGCTCCGAGTTCGGCCCTTAGCCGAACACCGCGCCGGAACCTCCAGTGGTTCCGGACTCGGGCAGGCGGCCTCCTTCCCAAAGGGGCAAGACGCCTATGCCGGTGACCTCTGCCCATCCAGGGTCACCGGAAGTTCTGCTGGGAGCGCTTCGCAGTGCTTCCATCGACGAAGAACACCGCACTATTATGAATGCGGTGATCCAGAAGGTTCAGTCCGCCAAGAGCGGACTGACTGAAACCTGTGCCAGCCTTCTAACAGGCTTTGAGGTAAGTATTTGAAATATATAAAAATATGACCGCATAGACAGTAGCCCCTGATGATTTGTTCGGTGTTCACAAGGAAAAGCCGAACAGTGGATCAAACAATATCGCAGGAGTCTAATATAAATATGTCTATATGCGTATGCAGGCATCGCTGCTGGCCTCTGCCGCACTGACTGCGGAGGTCGCCGCACTGAAGCAGGACCTCAAAGGGTCCAAGGAAGAGCTCGGCCTTGCCAAGAGGCAGCTCGAGGAGAACAAAGGTAAGTAATACCTAGTCTATGGATATATAAAAAAGAATGCGATTGCGAAATGATAGGATCATCGTAAATTTTCCAAGGGCCACGACCGAGGTGGCGACCCTGAAGCAAGCTCTATCCGAGGCTGAAAACAAAGCGTCTAAGGAGTGCACCGAGTGGGAAAGGCAGGAGGCACGGGTGGGCGAGGTGCATCAAGAGCTCCACGCTCTCATGACGAAGCACGAGGCGTTGGAGCTTGACTTGAAGACGCAAGAGTCCGAGCTTGCCGTGGCCCTCGAGAGCACAAAGAATGCCAAGGTCGAAGCCCAAAAGGCCCTCCAGGAGATTGATGCGATGAAGAAGATAGCGGCGGGTAAGGCATTCTATATGCAAAGCAAGCATGTGAAAGTAAATTACTTGTTACTTACCCGAATCCGGAGCTCTCCAGGAGCATTCGCAGATTTGCCCCGCAGTGTGTCGGATGCCGCACAGTTTTACCAGGCCGAGGAGGGAAGCTCAACGGAGAAGCTGTTCTGGTCTCAGTATACTGGGACCAAACACCCGATGCCTCTGAGCGACCAGCTGAAGCAACTGATCGAGCTGCACAAGGCAGACGATCAGGCCATGAAGGGCTTTATAGTCCGGATGTGGCCTGGCGACGCCCTTCCCAACAGCTACTTCGGCCTAGTAAGGCGGCTTGTGGATGCCTGCCCACAGCTGGAAGTCATCAAGCAGTCTGTCTGCATCAAAGGTGCACACCGGGCCTTCGCCCGTGTGAAGGTGCAATGGGCCAAGATGGACGCCGTGAAGCCGGTGAAGGAAGGGCCGCCGCAGGGCAAGGAGCATCGCCACCCCGAGATGTACTATGAGGGTGTCTTGAAGGGTGCCCGTCTCATAGCGAACGAGTGTACGAAAGATGTAATATTTGAGTAAACTAGCTCGTGTGATCCTGTATTATGAAAACTTGTTCATATGCGCTATGCAATGCTTGTCTGAATTTAAAATATTACCTTCTGTTCGGCTGTTTATCAAATCTGAGAGATGGCTAGTCGTCGGCTTCTGCCCCCACGCCACGAGTGCTGGGGTGTTCGGGATAAACCTGAGCACTCTTGTTCCCATTGTTGGGTCCTTCGAGGGAGGTGCTCAGCACAACGAACAAGGCAATGGGACCATAGTGCGTTATCACTCTCACTTATCCATAGAATTCTATAATTTTAAATTTCAGCGAAGCCCCTAGTATTTGGAAGGCCGAATTCAGGGCGCGATACACGCCTTAAGCTGGACAGGGCCGACTCCTCGCTCTAAGCGGCATAGGTCTTTAGGGACTTGAAACCTCTTGAACAGTGACCAATCTCTCGCCTTATCATGACAGTCAGTTTTAGCTTTCTCTACTGAGGTGCTTAGCCCATCAGAACCGGGGCACAATCGCAGTAGTTCTCCCAATGCTACCTTAGCCGATATAGCATAACGTAAGGTACCAAAACATGGGAGCCGGGCAAACCCAACTATTGACCCAAGACATGATTCGGAGCTGATGCATATAATTCTATAAGTTCGGGGTGCCGCACTATCGGAAGTGTTCGGACTTCTCACGCCGTATTATGGGGTATGCTTAAGCCCCTAGCATATTGGCCGTACCAGAGTGTACGGGTGCTAGATGTCGTGAATGAACATATATATAAAAAGGAAGAATGCAATAATAGTCTTAATGCAATGCATTGTTTATTCAAAAAGGTGCGTTAAAGCAGAATGATACAAGTAGTGCGATAAGCAAAAAGTAGGACTGTTTGACATGGCCCTTCCAAGGGCAAGCTGAGGAATAGTATTAAAGCAAATATTTCACTCGTTATCGTAATTCACCCGGGAGTTCCGTGGTGTGACGTAGCTTTCTACCTCCTTGGTTGTTGCATCATGTGTTCGGCAATCATGCTGCCGGACAGGGTTTACAGAGATTAAAGTCCTGAAAGAGAAAAATAACAAAGTGGGAAGCCCCTAGTGCGGTTTAAGCCGCGACTTGGGGCGTGCCGCAGTCGTGACCCCCTCCCCGTCTGTGCCCATGGTATTTTTAATGCGTAATTATGTACGTGTGGCACAGATTTTGCCGTTTAGCTGGGACCGGGGTGGGGGCCGCATTGCTATGCGAGCTCGGAACGTGCCATGAGGTCCTGTTGCCGATTACTCCGGGCGCACTTGAAGGTGTCCGGGTCCTTAATCGCCGAACTAGTGGATTGCCTTAAGAGGCTGCTTTGTGCTTCTGCTGCGAGGGCCGCAGTGTGCTCCTCCGTGCGGAGAGAGCGCTCTGTGTTTCCATTGACTGTGATGACCCCCTGAGGTCCTGACATTTTGAGCTTGAGATATGCATAATGTGGTACCGCATTGAATCTTGCGAATGCGGTTCGCCCGAGCAGTGCATCGTAGCCACTGCGGAACGGGACTATGTCGAAGATTAACTCTCCGCTTCAAAAGTTATCCGGGGATCCGAAGACCACTTCCAGTGTGACTGAGCCTGTGCAATGGGCCTCTACACCTGGTATGACGCCTTTAAAGGTCATTTTTGTGGGTTTGATCCTTGAGGGGTCGATACCCATTTTGCGCATTGTGTCCTGATAAAGCAGGTTCAGGCTGCTGCCGCCATCCATAAGGACTCGAGTGAGGTGAAATCCGTCAATGATTGGGTCTAAGACCAATACGGCGAATCCGCCATGACGGATACTAGTGTGGTGGTCCCTGCGGTCGAAGGTGATCGGAAAGGAAGACCATGGGTTGAACTTTGGGGCGACTGGCTCCAACGCATATATGTCCCTGAGCGCACGCTTCCGTTCCCTCTTGGGGATGTGGGTTGCGTATATCATGTTCACCGTCCGCACTTGAGGGGGAACCTCTTCTATCCTCTGGTGTTCGGCTGCCGGGGCTCCTCCTCGTCATCGCTATGTGACCCCTTATCTTTATTTTTGGCATTTAACTTGTCGGCCTGCTTGAACACCCAACAATCCCTGTTGGTGTGGTTGGCTGGCTTGTCGGGGGTGCCGTGTATTTGACACGAGCGATCGAGTATACGGTCGAAACTGGACAGGCCCGGAGTGCTTCTTTTGAATGGCTTTTTCTGCTGACCGGTTTAGAGCCTTTGAATCCGGCATTGACTGCCGTATCCTCGGTATTGTCGCTGTTAATGCGGCTCTTACGTTTATTGCGACGTGATCTACCATTGCCATCCTTGGTATCCAAAGTACCATGGTTCTTTGATATGTTATTGCTGCGAGCCAGCCAGCTGTCTTCTCCCACACAAAAGTGGGTCATGAGTGTCGTGAGGGCTGCCATAGATTTCAGCTTTTCCTGGCCAAGGTGCCGGGCGAGCCATTCGTCGCGGATGTTGTGCTTGAAAGCTGCTAGGGCCTCTGCATCCGGACAGTCGACGATTTGATTTTTCTTTGTTAGGAACCGTGTCCAGAATTGCCTGGCCGATTCCTTTGGCTGCTGAATTATGTGGCTCAAGTCATCCGCATCTGGTGGTCGCACGTAAGTGCCCTGAAAGTTGTCGAGGAATGCGGCTTCCAGATCTTCCCAACAGCCAATGGACTCTGCTGGCAAGCTGTTGAGCCAATGCCGAGCTGGTCCTTTGAGTTTGAGTGGGAGGTATTTGATGGCATGTAGGTCATCACCGCGGGCCATGTGGATGTGCAGGAGGAAATCCATGATCCATACCGCAGGATCTATTGTGCCGTCGTATGATTTTATATTTACGGGTTTGGAACCCTCTGGGATTTGATGATCTATTACTTCGTCTGTGGAGCATAAGGGGTGTGCGGCGCCTCTGTACCGGGCTATATCGCGACGCAGCTCGAATGAGTCTTGTCCGCTGTGTTCGGCCCGGCCGGACTTACTTTTACTGTATCTGGCGTGAGGATTATCGTCTCGCATAGTGGCGCGCCCTCGTGATCCGTAGATCGATCTTGCATGTTTTGCTTTGTCCTCAAATACGTCTCGCAGGTCTGGCGTATTTCCCCATGCCTTTTTATTTGAATGACGTCGGGGTTCGGGCTGAGCTTTTGGCTGGAATGTCTCTCTGTCGCGGCCACGAGGTGGCCGATCAGCCGTGTCATATGCCGGGGCTGTAGGTTTCGGTGCTTCCTCCTCCAGTCGGGGTAGCAACCTGCACTTCGGGTAACTCTTGGATGGGCGTTCGAGTTTATATTCCTCAGCCGCCAGGACTTCAGTCCATCTGTCAGCTAGCAAATCTTGATCAGCTTGAAACTGCTGCTGGTTTTTCTTAAGGCTATTTGTCGTGGCTATAAGCCGGCGCTTGAAGCGCTCTTGTTCGACGGGATCCTCTGGCACGACGAATTTGTCATCGTCGAGGCTTGCCTCGTCTCCGGAGGGAGGCATGTAATTATCATCCTCCGCCTCTCCACTGCCGCTCTCTCAGGAGTGCTGGCTCTTCCATCCTCCTGCTCTAAATCTTGCTGGAGGGGATTATTATTGTCTTCGGCACTGTCCGGTGTGCTATTATCTCTGGTGCCGGTATCACCACTTTTGCCTTTGAGGGACTTAGAGCGGCGCCGCTGACGCCGGCGCTTGTGTTGCTTCTTGGAGGGGTCATCCTCCATTGTCTCGTCGCCATTGCCTTCTTTGGGTGTGTCCACCATGTATATATCGTATGATGAGGTGGCTGTCCAGTGCCCTGTGGGCAGTGGTTCCTCTTCGTCTCCCGCATCGTCGTCCATACAGTCGATGTCTTCGGAGTCGAAGTCGAGCATGTCGGTTATGTCATCGAGAGTGGCTACTAAGTGGGTGGTGGGTGGGCGGCGAATTTCTTCGTCATCCGCATTCCAATCCTGCCGGACATAGTTCGGCCAAGATCCTCCTAACAAGGAGAGAGACCTTAATGAGTTCAGTATGTCGCTGAAGGGTGCATGCTGAAAAATATCCGCGGAGGTAAACTCCATGATCGACGCCCAATCGGATTCGATAGGTACGGGCGCAGGCGGTTCGGAGTCCGTGGCCGGAGAAGGATCCGGCAGTTTGGCAACACGGCTCTCGTGAAGGGTAAGGTCGATATTCGGCTCGATCGCCGCAAAGGATATGGCCTCCGCGACGGGGTCTATCCACCCGTCCATGGATGGCGCAACCGGCTCCGAATTGAGGGTCAGAGTGGCTGCTAGTGCGATTTCTTGAACACTCTCCGATGGTAGAGCTAGATCGTACTCATCGTGACCGCGTGGCGCACAAGGCAAGGGCTCGAATCCGTCGAAGATCAAGTCTCCGCGGATATCGGCCGTGTAATTTAAGTTTCCAAACCTGACCTAGTGGCCAGGGGAGTAACTTTCGATCTGCTCCAGATGGCCAAGCGAGTTGGCCTGCAGTGCGAAGCCGCTGAACACAAAGATCTGTCCGAGGAGAAAAGTCTCACCCTGGACTGCATCACTATCGATGATAGTAGGAGCCATCAAGCCTAACGGTGACGACACAGAGGAACTCTCAATGAAAGCATCAATGTCGGTGTCAAAACCGACGGATCTCGGGTAGGGGGTCCCGAACTGTGCGTCTAAGGCGGATGGTAACAAGAGGCAGGGGACATGATGTTTTACCTAGGTTCGGGCCCTCTTGATGGAGGTAAAACCCTACGTCCTGCTTGATTTAATCTTGATGATATGAGTATTACAAGAGTTGATCTACCATGAGATCGGAGAGGCTAAACCCTAGAAGCTAGCCTATGGTATGATTGTATGTTGTCCTACGAACTAAACCCCTCCGGTTTATATAGACACCGGAAGGGGCTAGGGTTACACAAGGTCGGTTACAAAGGAAGAGATATACATATCCGTATTGCCTATCTTGCCTTCCACGCCAAGTAGAGTCCCATCCGGACACGAGACAGAGTCTTCAATCTTGTATCTTCATAGTCCAACAGTCCGGCCAAAGGGTATAGTCCGGCTGTCCGGAGACCCCCTAATCCAGGAATCCCTCAGTAAGACTCCAAGGTAGAACAGAACAAAAGCTGGATTGGCATTTGTTCTGCGGAATACAACTACTTTGACCCAATACTAGAAATGGACGAGGTACTGGAGTTTGTTTGTCCTAGTCATTCTGGAGTAGAATGGCTTGGCGGACCATAAGAGTAAAAGGCATCGATGAACAAGGATGCACAAATACTCCTAACTATGAACTGATACACGAGGGCTGGAATACAACTAAAGAAGGACAACTCAAAGGAACATGTATCTTTATGAGTTGTGGATGCATAGATTAGTATGTCAAACGAGTTCAACACATTTCTTCCGGATAACACATGCAGAAAGGTAGAAATGACAGAGTCACAACATGGAATCGAGAACTCATCAAGAGCACTCTGGTTGTGATCTTTCAGTTCAAGGAGGAACTTCTGCCATAAGTAGTTCATGGTATTTGGAAGAGGAAAATGCCACAGACCTCGAGGACTATCACAAAGTGTTGTGGTTTTGTCACGGCAGATGTCCTCGTGAAAGGACTTAGTCATGGAGCCATCGCGACGGGTTAGCTTGAAGGGGTTAAAGCGGACAAGGGACACAAGAAATTATACTGGTTCGGCCCCTTACGATGGAGGTAAAAGCCTACTACAGTTGTGATGGAATTGCTAGGGTTTCGATGACCAGGGAGCGAATCCGCTTTGCCTGACTCTCAAGTTATTGTTGTCTGTCTCTAAACCGCCGCCGGGTCATCCCTTTATATACACAGGTTGACGCCCGGCGGTTTACAGAATCTCGAGGCCGGCGCATAAACATGTCCGGCTCAGTTTCTATCTTTCCTTGCCTTACAACATAAGTTACATATCATATGTAGGTTTATGTCTATGGGTTCTAATCCGCCTTTGGGCCCTGGGCCTTCATGTTAGATCTCCTCTGTAAAGTGCCATACTTCTTGTCTTCATGGGCTTCAATCTCGACTAACTCATTGTGAGCATAACCCGGCCCTTCATGGCCGGTTTATACTTAATAGTAATATCTCCAACATTAGGCCCGAGATCGATTTGAACTTGTTCATGTCAATCTTCAACACATAGAAAAATTCCTCCTTCCACACCTTCACATAAATCTTGTAAAACGCCATGACGTCATCTTCCAGGTTCGTAATAAACCGCCACGACGTCACCTGTTATTAAAAATTGAATATACCTCACCTTCATTAATGAGCCTCCGATAATCGAGGCGACCGCTTTGTCACATATCCAACTTTTGGGCTCCTCGATTTTCACGCCTGTCACTTATCCTTTCACCTTATAAATAAGACCGGGGGGGTCCTTTTCATTTTTTCCCTCTTGCCTCCTCGTTTCTTCTTCCTCGCGTCGTCCTGACCCGTACGCGCAGCCATAATCGTCAAGCTCCGCCCTTTGCTTCACCTCCGGCCGCTGCATCAACCTAAATGTTCCAGAAAAACACGGCGTGCCTCCGCTGCTTCAACAGCCTCGGTAAGTTCCTCTTCCCTTCCTCTGTAGATCCGCTAGGGTTCTCGCGAGTTCGTAGAAGCTTCATAGCGTTCTACCCTTGTTCTTCATTAGATCCTATATAACAAACTTCAAACTTGATGTTCCTTTGTGCGGTAGCAATGACGGTCCTTATTTTGCCTATCAAACCATGCCCTTTTATGTATAAAAACCGATCTGGACCCTTGCGAACTGCTCAAGCACCAACTTTTTAGATCTAAATCTTTTCCTTTTCCTAACATGTGGTAGATCCAAAATTCCAATGTGAACCTATGAAACTTGTTTTTCCTCACTTAGTCGTTTTTTGCTTCAGATCTGTATTTTCATTGTCTGCGTAGGTGGTTTATCCTTTAGAAAATAATCTGCCATATGCCATTAGTCCTCTCGTAAACAGCCAATCGCTTTACCATTTATAATAGCATCAACCTCCAGTTTAACAATTTGCATGCTTGAATGCTTTTCCCTTAACCTGCTACGCTTTAAGGTTGCCAACCATGAGTCTTAAACCTGCATCAATCTTTTTCCAGCTTTTCACTTGAAATGGCCAAACAATTTTATGCTTGTAACTAGGTCCCTTCCCGGGTTACTGAAGAGCAACTAGATGGATGTGTCAGAACTGGTGCTTTACCAAAACAAAGCGAAATCCACTGGCGAGTTCCCGGTCCAAAAAATCCTCCTACCCCTAAAGACGGTGAGGTAGTGGTATTTGTTGATCACATGAGTTGTGGTTTTGAACTGCCCGGATCCAAGTTTTTCCGTGATGTGCTTGCCAGCTTCCAGATCCACCCTCAAGATATTGGACCCAACTCTGTGTCCAATATTTGCGAATTTCAAGTGTTTTGTGAGGCCTATCTGCACCGTCGAATTGTTCCGGGATTTTTTCTATTTAAACCATCATACTGAATTAGTAGACGGGCCCAACACTGAACTTGGCGGCGTCTCCATTCAGAAGAGGAAGGACGTCAGCTTCCCTCATGCCAAACTTCATAGACATCCTAAGGATTGGAACCAAACTTGGTTCTACTGTAAGGATACTTCCCCTGAAGATGAGAACCATCTGCCGGGTTATTGTGCTCACCAGCTTACCAACACACATCCATTTCCGCAACGACTGACTGCCAAGGAACATGCCACATATGCACCACAACTCGCCAAGCTCAGAGCTTTCATGGCTAACGGCTTGACAGGAGTTGACTTTGTTTGTTGCTGGATATCTTGGAGTATTTTACCGTTAAGCCGTCGCCCCGGTTTAATGTGTGAGTACACGGGGGACTCAAAAGATCCTCAACGACATATTGATATTCAGCTAACAGAGGCTGAAATTACTGAGTCTGTTAAGAAGATGCTGAATGAATCGGAGGCTGTTTGCAGCAAGACCGGGTTAAGTCCCTTCTATACCTTGAATAAACCGCCAGCTGTAAGAATTGCCTCACTCCTGATTATAATTGATATTCTTAACTGTGCAATCTTTTATATCCTTTGTTAATCTTTTAATAGGGTGACGACCCATTTTGGAAGAAGAAACCTCAAGATAAACCGGCCAAGACCCCTCGACCTAAGACGAAGGTTGTCAAGAGACCTGCCAAGAAGAGGGCAGTTGAATCCACCGGGTTGAAGCTCGATGATGATCTTGATAATCCGGCCTCAGAGGTAGAACTTGACTCTCTTGGTTCATTTTTCATACACCTCATTGACAATGATTATTATCACGATGACGCTGAAGGCACCCAAGCCGATGCCGCAGAGGTAATTATCCTTTCCTCCGGTTCAGACCCTCTGCCAACACAAAAAATCCGTCAAGCAATCCGGAAAGTAAGATTTTCTCACCTCCTAGCTCACTTGGACCCACACTTTCTTTTGAAGAAGCAGCAACACGAAGCTCGCCGCACAACTCGACACAACGGCCAAGTAGTCGCTTCAGCCGGTTTATCGAACACTCCGGTTTGGAAGCGTCAATCTGAGATCTCACCTACTTCTGATCCTTCTTATCCCAAGGAAGGTTATTTCTGACAACCCCTTAATCCGTCCGATTCAAAATATCAGGGAACGCCTCATCCATCATCTGGCGAGTCAACGGCCACACAGCTCCCTCCTTTTAAGACTGTTCCTGGGTAAATACTTTAAACTTAATCTTTTGACGCTTCATACTTGCAGGTTATACTAACCTTTATATCTTTTCCTTTCAGGGCCAAGGCCAGACCCAGCAAGAAAGCTCAGGTAAATAAACCGTCTGATGACCATGTGGTTGTTGAACTAGAGAGAACTCCAGAGCCAGAAGGAACAAATGCTGACGCCATGTTTGATGATCCGCCCCCTCAAGACCATGATTTTGTTGAACAAGTAGAAGTTGATGCAATTGGCCATGCTGATAAATCGGCAAGCCCGGTCCGAACTGATGATAAACCGTCAAGTCCAACTAAGGCCACTGATAAACCGTCAACTCTAGTAAAAGCTGCCGGTGACAAGGAAGATGATATTATAATTACTGGCATTGGCCATACCACCCCTGGCAATCTTGTTGCGTTATCAAAGCATAGTACCTAGGAGGAACTTTCTGCTATGGGCAAAGGCAAGTGGAGCACAGACTTGTCAAGCTACGCCCACCTCAACGCCCAAGAACTTCATTCTGGTTTTTTAAACCGTCTATACACAAACCGCGACTATGAAGCCGGTTTAGTGAATCTGATGAAGGAGCGATATAAGGTAACTACATAACTATTTCTCTCTTATGTCCAACTTCAAGTACCAACTCCAATAGCCCCCAAGGGCCGATTTATGATGCCAATCTATACCAGGACTTTGTAATACCTCAACTTTGCATGCTTAGCCTCCAAGGGCCGGTTGATCTTTTGAAGATGAACCGGTGCTTTAGAATTGTAATCTTTTAACTTTCGCCTGTGTAGTCCCCAAGGGCCGGTTTATCTTTCCAAGCTGAACCGGGACTTTAACCAATGTTACTTTGAGAAAACGTACATTAGCCCCCAAGTGTCAAGAATAATACTTGTATTGTGCTTGGGCTTGTTAATTTTTTTTTGATAATCAAGAAAATAGGCATTAGCCCCCAAGTGCCAAGTGTATAACTTGTTATGTGCTTGGGACTTCCAATATTCACTGCCACCTTATAATATGTCTTTCTCTTATAGGCTGAGCTGAGCAAAAAGGAATCCCAAACCACTGATCTTCAGGAAAATATCAAATCCCAGCAAGTAGAAACCTCCAAAGCCAAAGAGGAACTGACCAGTGCCTTAGCAGCCATGAATAAGCTAAAGGAAACTTTGAAGAAGGAACGGGCGGATTGGGGCACACAGAAAACCGCTTTGCAAAAGAGAGCTGAAGGCGCATAAGCAGCCCTTAAGCCGGTGGTCGAAAAGCTGACCGGTTTAAAGCGGCAGATCAATGCCATGACCTCTGCTATTTTTGGTAAGTCCCCTCACCTGAAGTTTCCAACATAAATTATCTCATCAGTTACCGGTTTACTGATGCTCGCAATGACACATGAACTCGCATTACCCATCTGGGCTCTAACATGCGGATGAAACTGAAGGCTGCCTATACTCTGATAGAGCAGTTATATTCCGGAGCCCAACAGGCCATTTGCACCGCTGCGCATAACAAACCGCCTCCAACCTTGATAAAGGAAACCATTGAGAAGCTGTCAATGCTGCCTGCCCAGTTGGACGAACTAAAAAGATCAGCTACAAGGTCAGGTGCGCCGACTGCGCTAATTCAGGCTAAGGCATGGATACCAGATCTTGAACCGTCAGATATAGGCAACGGCTACCCTGGCGTAAAGGAGGACGGTCCAGAGTTTAACAACGATGATCTTCGAAGGTTGACAAGGGAAATGCACCCTTTAGTGAGAAAATTGGCTGAGGAAACAAATCTCTCTTACTATCAGCCAGTTTATGATTCTGATCAGAAAAGATATCCTGCGCGAACACATGATGTAGAGGATCTTATTCTGCCAATCCGTAAGCACACCTATGCCCTTGATGTTGACCCCTCCAACCTTATAAGTGATGAAGCTGTGTTCCAAGCCTTAACTGGAATCGATTAGGCAACCATTGACTTCCAGCCACTAGGTAGGGAGGAGGAGGAGGATGCACCAGCGCAAGACAACCCACAGCCTTCAAGTCAGCCTGGTGATGAGCCATGATCCGGAGGCCGGTTTAGCCTTCTCCATACTGCCACACTTGCTGAAAACAATTATTCTTTGTGGGCGTTAAAACGCCTTGTAATAGGCTAGTTCAAAATACTTGGTCTACTATGCCACCGCACATATTTATGTTGCCTGATACTGTTAATCCATCCTGCTGTAGGATATATTGTATTCATAATCCGTAGCGGTGTTATGCAAAATGTTCCTGCATACAAGAAGTTTGAAAGTGTCCTGGCGGTTTACCGCTGGATGGGTCATGATGTCCAAATATATAGCCGGGGTTTGTAACCAAGGCTATACTTTGAAAATAATCAAATATGAAAGAGATGATACCTGTTATATTGAATCACTCTGTTGGTTGACCAACTTTTGTATATTTAGGGCTATAACCCCAATCTTAGGTATTGATAACTCCTTCCCTATTGTGTCGGTTTATGATAAAACCGTACCGGGTTATAATAAACACCGATGTATCCACATATAATACTGGTTATTTGTAGTCGAAACCAGACCGGGTCAAAAACACCGGATTATAATTGATCATGTACTAACACCTTATCATTGAAAGCCAACCCAGGTCAATAAACGCCGGTTTATCATAAGATATTAAAAATCTCACCAAAGGAGAAAAACTTGTAGCAACCCGACCTCAGACGGTCAACTCTCTATGCTTAAGTGTCATCCCTGGATCAGTATGCTGACACACAAAGTACTCGAGGATTTATAATATAGGTAAATCACATGTATAAAGTAACGTAAATACTATTACCTCAATCCAAAATAGCGGAAGTAACAACAAGGTTGTGGATTCCCATCAACACCAACGACAAAGTTGAGTGTAGAAATCGTAACCCTAACGTATCACTTACTCGTCGTAAGATTCCTGCAACATGAGACGTTGCAGCCACAAAGGGTCAGTACATTGAATGTACTGGAAAATTCACACCATAGGATAATGATGAATCATAACTATCACTACATGCATATATGGATGGTGGAGGCTCAATGGTTATAATGTTTTTTTGAAAAGGAAATTTTTCCTACTGCAAAGGAATACATTTTATTCAACTACAAAGTTGGTTGAAAAATATTGAGAAGGTTCCTCCAACTCAATCCCAAATTAACATCAATAACCCAACAAATTATTTAAGTAACGTTATGAGATCAATAGGATAATCCAAGTACCAGAGACTCAAGATGTCCATAACCGGGGACACGGCTAACCATGATTAGTTTGTACACTCTGCAGAGGTTTGCTCACTTTTCCCCACAAGACTCGATCTCCTCCGTTGGATTTCTCGCACAACAGGGTGTTTGAGAAACGGATGACCGAGACACAGTCTTTCAGAAACATTAACTCTTTACTCCGGGCAGACCATACCAACCTACATCCCTCTACCTGCTGATCCACCTCTTCAAGAGCTTCACGCAGCTTACTCAACTATGCTAGAGCCCATAATGGCTTGTGGCTGCACACGGAAGTTTCTAGCATGAATAATCTTATGATCCCTTTGAGCCTGGGTGGCAATCCATAGGGTGTTCACACGGGTACTCTAGGATCCCCTTGGGCAAGCACTGGGTTCTCCAGGTGCCCGGGCAAACCACTGGGTGCTCCAGGGTGCCACAACCAATCCACCCAGATGTGTATTAAAGTAGCCACCTTAAGTTAACCATTAAATAATAACTCTCACATCTGTCATGAATTCTCTCAAACCAATCCACGTCTACGAGCATAGCATAGCAATATGAGCATAACGTAAAAGTAACTCCCAGGGTTTGAATGCAGGGCAATAGGTTCCTACCTCATCAACTACTTCCCGATACCCACATGTTATCAATCCTAACCATGCAATGTTTGAGGGTGAAACTAATGCATAAAAACTGGGTATGAAAGGGATATGATCAAAGTGTGAACTTGCCTGCAATGTTGATGAAGATGATTCGCACTCATAACTCTTGATAGTTCTACTCTTCACACTTCGGTCAATCTATCGTAAGCAAGCAATAGTAACCACACATAAGCAATCACTCAAAAGACCGGGAAGAACGAAGAAGACGATTCGGAAAACATCAAAACCAAGCAAATAACTCTTGCAACACAAAAAAATTTCTAACAGTACCAAAATTATATGAATTTGGCCTTATCAGAAAGTTTAGGTCAAGAGCTTCGATTGGAAAAAAGAATCAACTCAAGCGGAGCTACGAAACTCAAGTTATGATCAAACGTAGTTTGAATACAAAATCTGGTCTAATTCAAATTTTAAACTTTCAAAAACATGTTTGAGTTGGATTATGGTATAGAGGAGATCATAACGAAGACGTGAGCGTTGGTTTTGTTGGATTTGGATAAACGGGTAAAAAGATGTGATAGATTGAAGATCAGGGACTAAACCGTGAAGAAACTAATTACATACGGGTCCCTGGCCGAAATTAAAAAGAAAAAGAAAAAAATACTAAACAACGAACGTTCGTCACAGTACCTAATCTAATGAATATGTTCGATGTAAAGATCGAACTAGTGAACGCTCACACAAAAAAACGTTTTGAAAAAAAAACACGATCTGGATCGTTGGTTCCAGATCCAACGGACGGGAGGCGGCGGTTACCACGGCGATCGCCGGAGTTGGGGAGGACGTCGGCGACGGCTTCGGTCTCGGCCGGGGTGGCGGCTCCGGGCATCGGGGAAGGTGGTGGAGAGCACGGGGAGGGGCGGCGCAGAGCGGCGATTGCGGTGGTGGCATCGGCGGCGGTCGACGGCGACGAGGGCGGCAGCTGCGGCTTCCTGCGGCAGCGGCGAGATGCGGCGATGGCGGCGCGGCTCGAGAGGAGGAGAAAAGAGGGGCCGGGGTCGGGGCTTGCCTTATAAAGGCCAGGGGAGGGGTGATGGCGTGGGCTAGGGGCTAGAGGAGGCCGGGGCGAAGACGGCGGCGCCGGCGGAGTCGTGCAGGAGGCGGACTCCGTCGTCCGGTCGGGGACGACGCAGCGGTGGGCCGGCGCGGTCGGCTAGGCCTGGGGCCGGCCCAGTCGGCGGAAGGAAAACCTTTTTTTAACATTTTACCACACAAACTAAAATAGTAAAAACCAAATAAATAGAAATATTATATAGGCATATAATATACCAAAATTTGCAAAAAAAGATTTTCTACAACGTGGACATTTATATAATGCCAAATAAAATCCACAAAAATCTAAATAAAGCCAAGAGTGCTACTGCTCTAATAAAATCCAATAAAAAATCATTTTAAAAATACCAAAATGATTTCAAATTTATTTATCTCTAATTTTCTAATGTAGGGAATCATGTTACCCTATTCTCCATATATTTTTATTTTGGAGAAAAATAATTTGAATAAAACTCAAATAACTCCAAATTGAAAGTAATTTCCAAAAGGACTTTAAATTTGATCCTTTTAAACTCCCAACTCATATTTCATATGTTTTGAAGAAGTCATTTTATCTTCTCTCATGAAAATCATTGAGTTGCTTGAAGTTTTATGAATTGGAAATATTTTTGAATGAACTTCAAATATTTTGAAATACCCTTTTCATTTAATTAAATGGAAGAAGTTATGTCAACTTCTCTCGAGGGTTTTGTTTTTGAAAAGAATTTGAATTCACGAAGATCAAAATAAATAAAAAAAGTGAAAGTTTGGGAAAGTCCTTTTATTCCCTCTAATTTAACTTTCAAAAAGTTTCGAATTTCACTCAATCAATCACACAACAATCAAACAAACAATCAATCTATCTATTTATTATAACATTCCAAAATTTAGAATTTTGGGATGTTACAAAACTTGTCAAATAAGAACACAAAAGGAACATGCAAGGCTTTTCATGGGCTGCCAGGCCACTAAGTTAAACCATTTTTCGAAGCCTTTTAAGATGGACCTCACATTAACCAATCGTCTTTTTAACTTTGACAAGTTCAGGGTCTATGAGATTGATGTTGGGGAACGTAGTAATTTCAAAAATTTCCTACCCACACGCAAGATCATGGTGATGCATAGCAACGAGAGGGGAGAGTGTTGTCTACGTACCCTCGTAGACCGAAACGGAAGCGTTGACACAACATAGAGGAAGTAGTCGTACGTCTTCCCGATCCGACCGATCCAAGCACCGTTACTCCGGCACCTCCGAGTTCTTAGCACACGTACAGCTCGATGACGATCCCCGGGCTCTGATCCAGCAAAGCTTCGGGGAGGAGTTCCGTCAGCACGACGGCGTGGTGACGATCTTGATGTTCTACCATCGCAGGGCTTCGCCTAAGCACCGCTACGATATGACTGAGGTGGAATATGGTGGAGGGGGGCACCGCACACGGCTAAGGAACGATCACGAAGATCAACTTGTGTGTTCTAGGGTGCCCCCTGCCCCCGTATATAAAGGAGTGGAGGAGTGGAGGGCCGGCCCTCTCTATGGCGCGCCCTAGGGGAGTCCTACTCCCACCGGGAGTAGGATTCCCCCTTTCCTAGTCCAACTAGGAGTCCTTCCATGTATTAGGAGTAGGAGTCAAGGCAAGGGAAAAGAGGAGAGAAGGAAGGAGGGGGCGCAGCCCTTCCCCCTAGTCCAATTCGGACTAGGCCTTGGGGGGGCGCCCAACCTCTCCTATCTCTTTCCCCTAAAGCCCAATAAGGCCCATATACTCCCCGACGAATTCCCGTAACTCTCCGGTACTCTGAAAAATACTCGAATCACTCGGAACCTTTCCGATGTCCAAATATAGTCGTCCAATATATTGATTTTTACGTCTCGACCATTTTGAGACTCCTCGTCATGTCCCCGATCTCATCCGGGACTCCGAACTCCTTCGGTACATCAAAACTCATAAACTCATAATATAACTGTCATCGAAACCTTAAGCGTGCGGACCCTGCGGTTTGAGAACAATGTAGACATGACCGAGACACGTCTCCGGTCAATAACCAATAGCGGGACCTGGATGCCCATATTGGCTCCTACATATTCTACGAAGATCTTTATCGGTTAGACCGCATAACAACATACGTTGTTCCCTTTGTCATCGGTATGTTACTTGCCCGAGATTCGATCGTCGGTATCCAATACCTAGTTCAATCTCGTTACCGGCAAGTCTCTTTACTCGTTCCGTAATACATCATCTCACAACTAACATATTAGTTGTAATGCTTGCAAGGCTTATGTGATGTGCATTACCGAGAGGGCCCAGAGATACCTCTCCGACAATCGGAGTGACAAATCCTAATCTCGAAATACGCCAACCCAACATGTACCTTTGGAGACACCTGTAGAGCTCCTTTATAATCACCCAGTTACGTTGTGACGTTTGGTAGCACACAAAGTGTTCCTCCGGCAAACGGGAGTTGCATAATCTCATAGTCATAGGAACATGTATAAGTCATGAAGAAAGCAATAGCAACATACTAAACGATCGGGTGCTAAGCTAATGGAATGGGTCATGTCAATCAGATCATTCAACTAATGATGTGATCTCGTTAATCAAATAACAACTCTTTGTCCATGGTTAGGAAACATAACCATCTTTGATTAACGAGCTAGTCAAGTAGAGGCATACTAGTGACACTCTGTTTGTCTATGTATTCACACATGTATTATGTTTCCGGTTAATACAATTCTAGCATGAATAATAAACATTTATCATGATATAAGGAAATAAATAATAACTTTATTATTGCCTCTAGGGCATATTTCCTTCAGTCTCCCACTTGCACTAGAGTCAATAATCTAGATCACATCACCATGTGATTAACATCGATAGTTCACATCATCATGTGATTAACACCCACAGTTCACATTGCCATGTGACCAACACCCAAAGGGTTTACTAGATTCGGTAATCTAGTTCACATCGCTATGCGATTAACACCCAAAGAGTACTAAGGTGTGATCATGTTTTGCTTGTGAGAGAATCTTAGTCAACGGTCTTCACATTCAGATCCGTTATGTATTTTGCAATTTTCTATGTCTACAATGCTCTGCACGGAGCTACTCTAGCTAATTGCTCCCACTTTCAATATGTATCTAGATCGAGACTTAGAGTCATCCAGATCAGTGTCAAAACTTGCATTGACGTAACCCTTTACGGCGAACCTTTTTGTCACCTCCATAATCGAGAAACATATCCTTATTCCACTAAGGATAATTTTGACCGCTGTCCAGTGATCTACTCCTAGATCACTATTGTACTCCTGCCAAATCAGTGTAGGGTATACAATAGATCTGGTACACAGCATGGCATACTTTATAGAACCTATGGCTGAGGCATAGGGAATGACTTTCATTCTCTTTCTATATTCTGCCGTGGTCGGGCTTTGAGTCTTACTCAACTTCACACCTTGTAATACAGGCAAAAACTCTTTCTTTGACTGCTCCATTTTGAACTACTTCGAAATCTTGTCAAGGTATGTACTCATTGAAAAAACTTATCAAGCGTCTTGATCTATCTTTATAGATCTTGAAGCTCAATATGTAAGCAGCTTCACCGAAGTCTTTCTTTGAAAAAACTCCTTTCAAATACTCCTTTATGCTTTACAGAATAATTCTACATTATTTCCGATCAACAATATGTCATTCACATATACTTATCAGAAATGCTGTAGTGCTCCCACTCACTTTCTTGTAAATACAGGCTTCACCGCAAGTCTGTATAAAACTATATGCTTTGATCAACTCATCAAAGCGTATATTCCAACTCCGAGATGCTTGTACCAGTCCATAGATGGATTGCTGGAGCTTGCATATTTTGTTAACACCTTTAGGATCGACAAAACCTTCTAGTTGCATCGTATACAACTCTTCTTTAATAAATCCATTAAGGAATGCAGTTTTGTTTATCCATTTGCCAGATTTCATAAAATGTGGCAATTGCTAAAATGATTCGAACAGACTTAAGCATAGATACGAGTGAGAAACTCTCATCGTAGTCAACACCTTGAACTTGTCGAAAACCTTTTGCGACAATTCTAGCTTTGTAGATAGTAACACTACTATCAGCGTCCGTCTTCCTCTTGAAGATCCATTTATTTTCTATGGCTTGCCGATCATCGGGCAAATCCATCAAAGTCCATACTTTGTTCTCATACATGGATCATATCTCAGATTTCATGGCCTCAAACCATTTTGCGGAATCTGGGATCATCATTGCTTCCTCATAGTTCGCAAGTTCGTCATGGTCTAGTAACATGACTTCCAAAACAGGATTACCGTACCACTCTGGTGCGGATCTCACTCTGCTTTACCTACGAGATTCGGTAGTAACTTGATCTGAAGTTTCATGATCATCATCATTAGCTTCCTCACTAATTGGTGTAGGTGTCACAGAAACCGGTTTCTGTGATGTACTACTTTCCAATAAGGGAGGAGGTACAGTTACCTCATCAAGTTCTACTTTCCTCCCACTCACTTCTTTCGAGAGAAATTCCTTCTCTAGAAAGTTTCCGAATTTAGCAACAAAAGTCTTGCCTTCGGTCTTGTGATAGAAGGTGTATCCAAAAGTTTCTTTTGGATATCCTATGAAGACACATTTCTCCGATTTGGGTTCGAGCTTATCAGGTTGAAGCTTTTTCACATAAGCATCGCAGCCCCAAACTTTCAGATATGACAACTTTGGTTTCTTGCCAAACCACAGTTCATAAGGCTTCGCCTCAACGGATTTTGATGGTGCCCTATTTAACGTGAATGCAACTGTCTCTAATGCATGACCCCAAAATGATAGTGGTAAATCGGCAAGAGACATCATAGATTGCACCATATCTAATAAAGTACGGTTACGATGTTCGGACACACCATTACACTGTGGTGTTCCAGGTGGCGTGAGTAGTGAAACTATTTCACATTGTTTTAACTGAAGGCCAAACTCGTAACTCAAATATTTTACCTCTGCGATCATATCGTAGAAACTTTTATTTTCTTGTTACGATGATTCTCCACTTCACTCTGAAATTCTTTGAACTTTTCAAATGTTTCAGACTTGTGTTTCATCAAGTAGATATACTCATATCTGCTCAAATCATCTGTGAAGATCAGAAAATAATGATACCTGTCGCGAGCCTCAATATTCATCGGACCACATACATCAGTATGTATGATTTCCAACAAATCTGTTGCTCGCTCCATTGTTCCGAAGAACAGAGTTTTAGTCATCTTGCCCATGAGGCATGGTTCGCAAGCATCAACTGATTCATAATCAAGTGATTCCAAAAGCCCATCAGCATGGAGTTTCTTCATGCGCTTTACACCAATATGACCTAAACAGCAGTGCCACAAATAAGTTGCACTATCATTATTAACTTTGCATCTTTTGGTTTCAATATTATGATCATGTGTATTACTACGATCGAGGTCCAACGAACTATTTTCATTGGGTGTGTAACCATATAAGGTTTTATTCATGTAAACAGAACAGCAATTTATTCTCTTACTTAAATGAATAACTGTATTACAATAAACATGATCAAATCATATTCATGCTCAACGCAAACACCAAATAACACTTATTCAGGTTCAACACTAATCCCGAAATTATAGGGAGTGTGCGATGATGATCATATCAATCTTGGAACCACTTCCAACACACATCGTCACTTCACCCTTAACTAGTCTCTGTTCATTCTGCAACTCCCGTTTCGAGTTACTAATCTTAGCAACTGAACTAGTATCAAATACTAAGGGTTTCTATAAACACTAGTAAAGTACACATCAATAACATGTATATCAAATATACTTATGTTCACTTTGCCATCCTTCTTATCCGCCAATCACTTGGGGTAATTCCGCTTCCAGTGACCAGTCCCTTTGCAGTAGAAGCACTTAGTCTCAGGCTTAGGATTAGACTTGGGCTTCTTCACTTGAGCAGCAACTTGCTTGCTATTCTTCTTGAAGTTCCCCTTCTTCCCTCTGCCCTTTTCTTGAAACTAGTGGTCTTGTCTACCATCAACACTTGATGTTTTCCTCGATTTCTACCTTCGTCAATTTCCGCATTACGAAGAGCTTGGGAATCGTTTCCGTTATCCCTTGCATATCATAGTTCATCACGAAGTTCTACTAACTTGGTGATGGTGACTAGAGAATTTTGTCAATCACTATCTTATCTGGAAGATTAACTCCCACTTGATTCAAGCGATTGTAGTACCCAGACAATCTGAGCACATCCTCACTAGTTGAGCGATTCTCCTCCATATTTTTAGCTATAGAACTTGTTGGAGACTTCATATCTCTCAATTCGGGTATTTGCTTGAAATATTAACTTCAACTCCTGGAACATCTCATATGGTCCATGACGTTCAAAACGTCTTTGAAGTCCCGATTCTAAGCCGTTTAAGCATGGTGCACTAAACTATCAAGTAGTCATCATATTGAGCTAGCCAAACGTTCATAACGTCTGCATCTGCTCCTGCAATAGGTCTGTCACCTAGCGGTGCATCAAGGACATAATTCTTCTGTGTAGCAATGAGGATAAACCTCAGATCACGGATCCAATCCGCATCATTGCTACTAACATCTTTCAACACAATTTTCTCTAGGAACATATCAAAATAAACATATGAAAGCAACAACGCGAGCTATTGATCTACAACATAGATATGCTAATACTACCAGGACTAAGTTCATGATAAATTAAAGTTAAATTAATCATATTACTTAAGAACTCCCACTTAGATAGACATCCCTCTAATCCTCTAAGTGATTACGTGTCCGATCCTCACGTGAGATGGAGTAGTTTCATTGGTGAACATCACTATGTTGATCATATCTACTATATGATTCACGCTCGACCTTTCGGTCTCCGTGTTTCGAGGCCATATCTGCATATGCTTGGCTCGTCAAGTATAACCTAAGTATTCCGCGTGTGCAACTGTTTTGCACCCGTTGTATTTGAACGTAGAGCCTATCACACCCGATCATCATGTGGTGTCTCAGCACGAAGAACTTTCACAACGGTGCATACTCAGGGAGAACACTTCTTGATAATTAGTGAGAGATCATCTTATAATGCTACTGTCAATCAAAGCAAGATAAGATGCATAAAAGATAAACATCACATGCAATCAATATAAGTGATATGATATGGCCATCATCATCTTGTGCTTGTGATCTCCATCTTCGAAGCACCATCGTGATCACCATCGTCACCGGCGGGACACCTTGATCTCCATCGTAGCATCGTTGTCGTCTCGCCAATCTTATGCTTCCACAACTATCGCTACTGCTTAGTGATAAAGTAAAGCATTACAGCGCGATTGCATTGCATACAATAAAGCGACAACCATATGGCTCCTGCCAGTTGCCGATAACTCGGTTACAAAACATGATCATCTCATACAATAAAATTTAGCATCATGTCTTGACCATATCACATCACAACATGCCCTGCAAAAACAAGTTAGACGTCCTCTACTTTGTTGTTGCAAGTTTTACGTGGCTGCTACGGGCTTAAGCAAGAACCAATCTTACCTACGCATCAAAACCACAACGATAGTTTGTCAAGTTGGTGCTGTTTTAACCTTCGCAAGGACCGGGCGTAGCCACACTCGGTTCAACTAAAGTTGGAGAAACTGTCGCCCGCAAGCCACCTATGTGCAAAGCACGTCGGGAGAACCGGTCTCGCGTAAGCGTACGCGTAATGTCGGTCCGGGTCGCTTCGTCCAACAATACCGCCGAACCAAAGTATGACATGCTGGTAAGCAGTGTGACTTATATCGCCCACAACTCACTTGTGTTCTACTCGTGCATATAACATCAACATATAAAACCTAGGCTCGGATGCCACTGTTGGGGAACTTAGTAAATTAAAAAATTTCCTACGCACACGCAAGATCATGGTGATGCATAGCAACGAGTGGGGAGAGTGTTGTCTATGTACCCTCGTAGACCGAAACGGAAGCGTTGACACAATGTAGAGGAAGTAGTCATACGTCTTCCCGATCCGACCGATCCAAGCACCGTTACTCCGGCACCTCCGAGTTCTTAGCACACGTACAACTCGATGACGATCCCCGGGCTCCGATCCAGCAAAGCTCCGGGGAGGAGTTCTATCAGCACGACGGTGTGGTGACGATCTTGATGTTCTACCATCGCAGGGCTTCGCCTAAGCACCGCTACGATATGACCGAGGTGGAATATGGTGGAGGGGGGCACTGCACACGGCCAAGGAACGATCACGAAGATCAACTTGAGTGTTCTAGGGTGCCCCCTGCCCCCGTATATAAAGGAGTGGAGGAGGGGAGGGCCGGCCCTCTCTATGGCGTGCCCTAGGGGAGTCCTACTCCCACCGGGAGTAGGATTCCCCCTTTCCTAGTCCAACTAGGAGTCCTTCCATGTATTAGGAGTAGGAGACAAGGCAAGGGAAAAGAGGAGAGAAGGAAGGAGGGGGCGCAGCCCTTCCCCCTAGTCCAATTCGGACTAGGCCTTGGGGGGACGCCCAACCTCTCCTATCTCTTTCCCCTAAAGCCCAATAAGGTCCATATACTCCCCGGCGAATTCCCGTAACTCTCCGGTACTCCGAAAAATACTCGTATCACTCGGAACCTTTCCGATGTCCAAATATAGTCGTCCAATATATCGATTTTTACGTCTCAACCATTTTGAGACTCCTCGTCATGTCCCCGATCTCATCCGGGACTCCAAACTCCTTCGGTACATCAAAACTCATAAACTCATAATATAACCGTCATCGAAACCTTAAGCGTGTGGACCCTACGGTTCGAGAACAATGTAGACATGACCGAGACACGTCTCCGGTCAATAACCAATAGCGGGACCTGGATGCCCATATTGGCTCCTACATATTCTACGAAGATCTTTATCGGTCAGACCGCATAACAACATACGTTGTTCCCTTTGTCATCGGTATGTTACTTGCCCTAGATTCGATCGTCGGTATCCAATACCTAGTTCAATCTCGTTACCGGCAAGTCTCTTTACTCGTTCCGTAATACATCATCTCACAACTAACATATTAGTTGTAATGCTTGCAAGGCTTATGTGATGTGCATTACCGAGAGGGCCCAGAGATACCTCTCCGACAATCGGAGTGACAAATCCTAATCTCGAAATACGCCAACCCAACATGTACCTTTGGAGACACCTGTAGAGCTCCTTTATAATCACCCAGTTACGTTGTGACGTTTGGTAGCACACAAAGTGTTCCTCCGGCAAACGGGAGTTGCATAATCTCATAGTCATAGGAACATGTATAAGTCATGAAGAAAGCAATAGCAACATACTAAACGATCGGGTGCTAAGCTAATGGAATGGGTCATGTCAATCAGATCATTCAACTAATGATGTGATCTCGTTAATCAAATAACAACTCTTTGTCCATGGTTAGGAAACATAACCATCTTTGATTAACGAGCTAGTCAAGTAGAGGCATACTAGTGACACTCTGTTTGTCTATGTATTCACACATGTATTATGTTTCCGGTTAATACAATTCTAGCATGAATAATAAACATTTATCATGATATAAGGAAATAAATAATAACTTTATTATTGCCTCTAGGGCATATTTCCTTCAATTGACTAGTCAAACATTCGGCGGGTCATACCAGGATTACCTGGACGGAGTGGCTTTCTTAAAAAGGCAAGATAACCCGGGGTTTTAGGTGAATACACCTGGCTTCCAAGCCTGGCTTGATAGCCTATTGCAAGGGTGTAAGCTCTTTGTTCTTTGAGGAGCAAAGAGCCCCCAAGCAACATTTGAGCTGTGCTTGGTGGGTGCCTATGTTTGAGTTGTGCTGTTGCAACACTCTCTTTGGCCCCACATGATTTCCTTTTGGCCTTAAGCCGATCAAGAGGTGTAGCTATAGTTCAAATACAACCAATCCCCCAAGTGATTTCCCTAATGGCCTTATGCCAATCAAGAGGCGTAGCTATGGTTCGAATATGACCAAGCCCCCAAGTGATTTCCTTTGATATATGTGACCTTATAAGCCAGATCAATAGAACTCCGCTTTATAAACAGAAGCCCCCATGTAAGCACACATGATGTAATAAAAACAATAGAGACCCCGCTTTAGCTGAGTCTCCGATTTATTATATTGATCATAATATATACATTGTCATAACTATGTACACAAGGAGAGCCTGTGGATCAAGTATAGTAAGGACGAAGATGAGATATATTCCACGGCCGTTGGGTCTCCTCCTCCGATTTACGTGAGTCTTTGTGCTCTCGAACATCGATAAGGTAGTATGATCCATTGTGTAGATTTTTGCTGACCACAAAAGGTCCTTCCCAAGGTGGGGACAACTTGTGCATATCATTCTGATCCTAGATGAGCCGGAGCACTAGATCGCCTTCTTAAAAAGTTCTAGTTTTAACCCAGCGGCTGTGATAATGACGCAGATCTTGCTGGTAAATTGCCGAACGTGCCGCTGTGAGATCACGCTCCTCATCTAACCGGTCCAGCGAGTCCTGACGTGCTTTCTCATTATCAGCTTCAACATAAGCCGCCACACGGGGCGAGTCATGATGGATGTCACTAGGGAGAACCGCCTTTGCTCTTCAACATAAGGTGTGTAACCCGTAGATCTGTTCGGTGTGGTGTTGATACTCCATAACACGGAAGGTAACTCCTCCACCCAACAACCCGGCATCCGCTTTAAAGGAACCATAAGACGGGGCTTGATGCCTCTCAAAATCTCTTGATTGGCTCTCTCTGCTTGACCATTAGATTGGGGGTGAGCCACTGATGACACGTCAAGATGGATGTGCGCACGTTGACAAAATTCTTCCATAGCACCCTTGGACAGATTAGTACCATTATCAGTTATGATGCTGTGTGGAAAACCAAAACGGAACATCACCTTTTTGATGAATTGAGCCGCCGTGGCTGCATCACACTTACTGACTGGCTCTGCCTCTACCCACTTGGTGAACTTATCAACTGCCACCAGTAGGTGGGTCTTCTTGTCCTTGGACCTCTTAAAGGGCCCAACCATATCCAGCCCCCAAGTTGCAAACGGCCTAATGATTGGAATCATCCTTAATTCTTGAGCCGGAACATGAGTGCGGCATGCAAACTTTTGACAACCATCACACCTCTTTACCAAATCCTTAGCATCAGCATGAGCCGTCAACCAATAGAAGCCGTGACGAAAGGCCTTAGCTACCAAGGATTTTGAACCGGCGTGGTGACCACAATCTCCTTCGTGGATCTCACGCAAAATCTCACAGCCTTCTTGAGAAGACACACAACGCTGAAACGCCCCTGTTACACTGCAATGATATAATTCCCCATTGATAATGGTCATTGACTTGGATCGCCGGATTATCTGCCTGGCCAAGTCTTCATCCTTTGGTAACTCACCCCAGTTCATGTACGGCAGGTATGGGACTGTCCAATCCGGGATAACGTGAAGAGCCGCCACCAATTGAGCCTCCGGGTCAGGAACAACCAAATCCTCCTCTGAAGGTATTTTGACCGACGGATTACGTAGCACATCTAGAAAGACATTGGGCGACACCAGTTTATGTTGAGAGCCTAAGCGACTTAAAGTGTCCGCCGCTTCATTCTTTTGCCGGTCTATATGGTCAACCTGATAACCCTTGAAATGGCCAGCCACTATGTCCACCTCTCGTCGATACGCCACCATGAGTGGATCGTTGGAATTCCAAGTGCCAGACACCTGTTGAGCTACCAGGTCCGAGTCACCAAAGCACTTAACCCGGCTTAAATTCATCTCCTTAGCCATCCGAAGACCATGGAGCAAGGCCTCATATTCAGCTGCATTGTTAGTGCAAGGGAACATTAAACGAAGAACATAACAAAACTTATCACCTCGTGGGGAAGTTAATATGACTCCAGCCCCCGAGCCCTCCAATTGTCTGGACCCATCAAAATGAATAGTCCAATAAGTGTTATCTGGCTTTTCCTCCGGTGCCTGCAACTCTGTCCAGTCATTGATGAAGTCCACAAGCGCTTGAGACTTGATTGCTGTGCAAGGCGTATATTTTAACCCGTGAGGTCCAAGCTCAATAGCCAATTTGGAAATCCAGCGAGTTGCTTCTCTATTTTGGATGATATCCCCCAAGGGGGCAGAACTGACCACAGTGATAGGATGACCCTGAAAATAGTGCTTCACCTTCCGGCTTGCCATGAAAACTCCATACACCAGCTTCTGCCAATGTGGGTACCTCTGCTTGGACTCAATAAGCACCTCACTGACATGATAAACCGGCCGTTGAACCGGATATTCCCTTCTAGCATCCTGGCGTTCCACCACAATAGCCACACTAACAGCCTGGGCATTAGCAGCCACATATAACACTAAGGGCTCTTTATCAACCGGAGCAGCAAGGATAGGCGGCTCAACTAGCTGCCGTTTTAAACTCTCAAAGGCTTCATTGGCAGCATCACTCCAGACGAAATGGTCTGTCTTCTTCATCATCTAATACAGAGGGATTGCCTTTTCTCCCAAATGGCTGATAAACCGGCTCAATGCTGCAATACGACCTGCCAGACGCTGAACATCGTTAATACACGTCGGTTTAGCCAGAGATGTAATAGCCGTGATCTTCTCCGGATTAGCTTCAATGATCCTATTAGACACTAGAAAGCCCAACAGCTTCCCTACCGATAAACCAAAGACACATTTGGCCGGATTAAGCATCATCTTATAAACCCGGAGGTTATCAAAAGTTTCCTTCAAGTTATCTATCAATGTTTCCTCCTTTCTGGACTTCACCACAATATCATCCACATAAGCACGAACATTACGCCCAATCTGATTATGAAGACAACTCTGTACACAATGTTGATAAGTCACCTAGGCACTCTTGAGCCCAAAAAGCATAGATACATAGCAGAAGGCTCCAAAGGGAGTTATGAAAGCTGTCTTCTCCTGGTCCTTAATTGCCATTTTGATATGATGATAACCAGAATAAGCGTCCAGGAAACACAAACGGTCACAACCCGCCGTAGCATCAATGATTTGATCAATATGAGGGAGAGCAAAGGGATCAGCTGGACAGGCTTTGTTCAAATCTGTGTAGTCCACACACATACGCCAAGTGCCGTTTTTCTTAAGTACCAACACCGGATTAGCTAGCGACTCAGGGTGAAAAACCTCCACAATAAACCCTGCTGCCAAAAGCCGGGCTACCTCCTCACCAATAGCCTTGCGCCTTTCTTCATTGAAGCGGCAGAGAAATTGCCTGATTGGTTTAAACTTAGGATCTATATTAAGAGTGTGCTCAGCGACTTCCCTTGGTACACCTGGCATGTCAGAAGGCTTCCATGCAAAGATGTCCCGGTTCTCACGGATGAACTCGATGAGCGTGCTTTCCTATTTCAGATCCAGGTTAGCGCTGATGCTGAACTGCCTGGATTAATTGCCAGGAACAAAGTCAACCAGCTTAGTCTCCTCAGCCGAATTAAACTTCAAAGCTGGATCATGCTCTGTAGTTGGCTTTTTCAGAGAAGTCATATCTGCCGGATCAACATTGTCTTTTTAAAACTTCAAATACTATGTTGCACAAACCGACTCAGCATAGGCCACATCACCTTATTCACATTCCAAAGCAATCTTCCTGCTCCCATGTACTGTGATTGTCCCCTTATGACCCGACATCTTAAGCTGCAGATAAACATAACAGGGCCTTGCCATGAACTTAGCATAAGCCGGCCGTCCAAACAAGGCATGATATGGGATCTTTATTTTTACCACTTCAAAAGTCAATGTTTCTGATCTTGAATCATGATCATCTCCAAAAGCCACCTCTAGAGCTATCTTACCAACTGGGTACGCCGATTTACCTGGCACCACACCATGAAAAACGGTGTTCGAAGGTTTAAGTTTTTTATCTATCAAGCCCATGCGACGGAAGGTTTCATAGTAAAGGATATTGATACTGCTCCCTCCATCCATGAGTACCTTGGTGAACTTATACCCTCCAACCTGAGGTGCCACCACTTAGGCCAGATGACCCGGATTATCAACCCGGGGTGGACGATCCTCTCGACTCCACAAAATGGGCTGTTCAGACCAGCGCAGATAACGGGGCACCGCCGGTTCAACAGAATTTACCGCCCTCTTATGCAGCTTCTGATTGCGCTTACATAGGCTAGTGGTGAAGACATGATACTGCCCACTATTCAACTGCTTCGGATTACTCTGATAACCCGATTGTTGTTGCTGCTGACGCCCCTGATGGTTGTAACAACCCTGGTTACCCTGACTTCCTTGATTGCCATGTCCGGTTTGATTGCCTTGGAATGCTGAACTGGGCCCATGAGAACCACCTCCTGAACCACAGGGTGGTCCCTGGTCGTATTGGAAAGAACTTGAATTTTAAACTCCCGCATGATGAAACAATCCTTCCAAAGGTGCGTAGCTGGCCTCTCTCGCGACCCGTGATTTGGGCAAGGCTCATTCAACAGGCATTCAAGATTGGGACATGAACCTCTACCCCGCTGGGGCGGTTTACCCTTATGGCATTGACCATTATCCTGGGTGTTGGTCTTAGCCACAAAATCCAAGTTGTTATCCGCCTTGCGTTTACCGTTGTTTCCATGACCCACCGGGTTATGCTGCTGCCCCTTGGCACTGCCATTCTTCTTTCCCTTCCCCGTCTTGTCATCCTCAGACTCAGGGTCCTTGGTACTATCTGAATCGACATATTTAACTAGAGCTGCCATAAGCTTGGACATGTCATTGCAATGACGCTTGAGCCTTCCCAACTTCAGCTTCAAAGGCGTAAACCGGCAGTTGCCTTCCAATGTTAAGACTGCCGTGTCAGCATTGATGCGGTCTGATGAATGCAGAATGGCTGATACCCGCTTCACCCAATGGGTCGTAGACTCCCCTTCCTCTTGAACACAGGCGGCTAAGAGCATCTCCAGCCGTTCGGCCCCCAAGGGCACTAAAAAATAGTGGTCTAGGGGTAAACCGGCGCTAGTTCGGCCCCTGGGGCGACCTAGCTTCTAGTCACGCCCCCAGGCACCGCCCCCAGGACACGGAAAATTTGAACTTGGTCGTTCCCGCTCACAAAAGACGTCACACAAGTCCGGCGGTAGCAAGTCACATTTTGGTGATCGGACAGGCGTACAAAAACTAGAGCGGTAGAAGTTCGCGTTCGCATCACTCGGCGGGCTCTGCCCCAGGCATCGGCAGAGTTGGCGTGCGCGGGCTTGGCGGTGTCGGAGCTGCTTCTGTGCTGGGCGGTGTCGGTGCGGCATTGGTGCTGCTGGGCGTCGTGGAGGCGTCATCACGCGGGCTTGGCGGCGGTGTCGGTGTGGGCGTCGGCATCGGTGTTGAGGGAAGCTAGTTCAGGATGAGGCCGCGCTCCGCCAAGTACCATGCCTTGACCACCTCGTCGGTGCTCTGGAGCATGTCCGCCCCGCCCAGCAGGAAAGCCAGGTCGGTGTTTCTCTTCTTCGCGGGGACGTTGGTCCGGAGCAGGTCGAGCTTGACGGCGCTGCTCGACATCGACGGCGACCACCGCACGTCGGTCTTCTATTCATGAAGGACGGCCCGGGCCTGCACGTCGGCGAGGCAGTGCTCGATGGACTCGTGCACTTGAACGATAGCTGCGTTGGCGTGTTTCCCCTTCTTGGCACCTTTGTTGCCGTCCGGCCGCCCTTCCAATGCGCCAGGAGTCGACGCATCCGGCTTGTAGGTCTCCTTGGCCTTGTCCAGGGTGTGCTGGAATTCCTCCCACTTCTCACACTTGTCAATGCGCTTGTAAACGTGAAGGTACTTGAATTCGGCATCGCTGTTGCTCTGCCGGTACAGGGCGAACATGCGCAGCAACTGCACGGAGGACCAAACAGTTGGCAGGCATACACGATGAAGAGAGGCGGGAGAGACCAGCGTGGCATACCTGATCCTCAACGCCGGCGCCGCTCTCCGGGCGAGCCGCGACCTCCTCGACGACCCCACGCCATTTGTTGCGCGCCCCCTGGATACGCCCCCAATGGTTCGCCATTGCCTTCGAGCCGCGCTGCATGTAGACGCCTTTGAAGTAGGGGTCGACGAGCTTGCGCTCGTCGAACTCGGCCTTGATGCGGTCCCAGTACGTGTCGATGCTCTGGTTCGTGCCGGTGGTCGGGTCGAGGCAGACGACTTTCCATGCTTCTGCGACGCATTCCTCCTCCTTGGACTCCCACTTTATGCGCGGCTCGCTTGACCTGGCCGCCCGCGTCTTCTTCTTGCGTCCCTTCGCCGGAACAGGCGCCAACTCCTCCTCCTCCTCCTCTTCCTCCTCGTCCTCCTGCTCCTGCTCCTCCTGCTCGTCCTCGCCGTAGACATAGCCGAGCTCACCTTCCATGCCGCCGCTGAAATCCACCATCTCATCCTGGGTGACAAACCTGGGAGACACGGCAGCCGCGGCCGAACCTGCGGCGATGATGTCGTCCATGTCGCCCTCGGTCTCGTCGGTGTCGCCGAGGTGCGAGAAGGGCAGCGCGCAACGACGTAGATGGGGCATCGGGGAGGACGCGTAGGTGTGCGGCGAGTAATTGTATGGAGGGTACTGCACGCCGGCGAAGGCGGGTGAGGGCGTGCGCTGGGCCGGGTGTCCATGGGGAAAGGTGATATTTGGGTTGAACCCACCGTGCGCGTCCCCGTCGGCGTAGCTCAGTGAGGGCGATCCTCACGGCTGCAGCGAGCCGACGCTTTGTTGGCCCCTGGGACCGTACTGGGCGTGGCTGCCGGGTGGATTCATCATCCCCATGTGAGTCGCCTCGGCCTCGGCTTGGTCCGCCGAAGCAGCAGCTGCAGCCGCGCGCCCCGCGTTGTCACGGGCCTTCTTGGTGATGGCCCTGTTCCGTCGGTCGACGGTGACAGCCTCCCGTCGCTGAACTTCCGCCCTCCACTCGGCGTTTGTCATGCCCGACGGCTTGGACGGTGGCGCCCTTGGCTTCCTCTGCTTCGGCTGGGCGACGGAGGCGGTCGTGGTTGCCGCCGTGCGGGAGGCGACGTACTTCTTCGGTGGCATGGCGGCCGGCTGGGAGGCGAGCGGGAGCGAGATTGGCGGGAGGAAAGGAGAAAATGGGAGGGAAGTGGGGGAAACGCGGGAAGAAATGGCGGGAACAGGCGCTGGACTCGCCGACAGGGCGGATCCTTGCGCCCTTTTTCGCTTGTGCCGGCGCCCGAGGCGCCCCCCTAGGGTGCCAGGTTCTGCATGGGTCCGCCGGCACAGTTTCGGCCCTAGCCGGTGAAAAACGGGCTTCTGGGGGGCGACTGGGTCGTTTTTTCGGTGCCGACGCGGCAAAAACGCGTGGGGAGGGCCTGTTGGGGGCGCGGCCGGAGATGCTCTTAGTCCACAATTGACATGGGATGTTTGCACGTATCTTTGAAATTCTTGATAAACCGGCTTTTTAACTTGGGCCATGACCCAATGGACTCAACTGGTAAACTTTTTAACCAAGTGCGAGCTGTTCCTTCCAACATCATGGTGAAGTACTTAGCACATGCCGCATCATCCATGTCCAGCATCTCCATCGCCATCTCATAGCTGTCAACCCATGACTCATGGGGTAAATCGATAGTGTAATTGGGAACCTTACGAGGACCCTTGAAGTCCTTGGGCAGCCGCACGTTACGCAAGGCCCACTACAAGAAATATGTCAACTAGTGACCTTCTGTCAGTGACCCTGGAAGAAATGGTCATAGATCTATGACCATTTCAGACCAATTGGTCAAAAGCTGTTCGGGGGCCTCCAAACCCTAAACCATTGCGACCATTTTGGTCAATAAGGTCGTAATTTCCTTACACGAAATGGTCATAAAGCAATCAGCGCTAGTCCGCTGCCTTATTTCTAGTTGTTAACGACCAATATAGATGGTCATAGCCTTGTAAATTGTGGTGGGTTGCCATGACTAGGCGCCATCTCATCAGTTTTGCCTATCTGTCATGTCCATGTGGCAGTTTTTGCCCTAGGTTATGAAGCAACCTATATTTCTGTCATTCCCAAAATTCCCAAAAAAATCTCATTAATTCTTTGGGTCATATCTTCGCCAAATATGTAAAAAACTTCCTTGCCTAGTTCAAAAATAATTCAAAAATATTCATTTTCCTATTCTGTTCACAACAACAGTTTGTGAAGGAAGTACCACTTTGACATGTGCAAATAGTATCCATTTTCTACAGTGCTTTCCTATGCCCAAATAACCATCCTCCACCAAATGCTAGCTCAATCCATTCATTATTTTGAGCCGAGCTTCAACATTCATATTTATGTCGAGTGTGGTAGTTTGCAAAGCAAGTACCACCTAGGCTCCTCCTTTTGAGCTAAAAATTTGTGAAGACGGTCTTCTTAGTAATTGATCATCCTCAGCCAAAACACACGCCCATTAGCCATGTACATTTCCTGTACCGCTAATCAAACACTTGGCTGCTAATTCATGTTTGAGCATCGATCGGTCTCCTCGTGAGAATCTTATGTTGTAATTTTCTTCCTAGCACCAACCTGGGGAGTGCCCAACCCACTAGACATGCCTAGGCCGCCCAGAACACATGGCAACGCCACGGTCACGCGGTGACCACACGGCGGGCATGCAAGTTTACGCGCTCTAGAGTTGGAGCCCTCGGCCACCGTCCAAACCTCGATGTATCGCCACCAAACCATGTATTTATGATTAAATAGGTACTTATGTAACTAGAAATTATTTTTGGAAAAAATAAATAGCAAACTATGAGGCAGCTGCAGTTCAAATTTGACCCGCTTCCTACTGAATCGGCGGGAATTTGTCTTTTTCACCAGAGGTGGATCAAAACTTTTGACACCCGACCATTTTGTCAATTGTGAATTATATATGGCCTAGTATTTTAGAAAATTGATTTGGTCCAACTTTGCAACAAATATATGGTAGGTCCTTCACAAAAAAACTCATTTCAGGCACTCGAAAAATGTAGAATGAATTTTCCGTGCAAAGAAAATGAAAACTCCCTTAGGAAACATTGTTTCGAATTCCAAGATGCACCCTTGTGCACAATATGAGATCATTTGAACAAACTAGGCCATGAATGTGGCCATATGATTGATCATTTGGCTTGAAAGCCATGAATCTTCAAGCATGATAGCTCATTTCTGTGAACACTTTTTTAAAATAATTTCTGTATTACAAGTTTATTATTTTTCCTGGAAACTTGGTCACATATAATGACACAATGCGAAGGTTTTCCAATTTTTTGATTTTTTTTTGAATTTTTTATGCCCGTTTCAAAATGCGGTCAAAACGGCGGGCTTGACCGTTCATAGCTAGTGGTTGAATCTTGGAAAACTTTCAATATTTCTCTTATTAAATAGATACTTATGTACCTATAAATGATTTTTGGAAAAAATAAATAGCAAACTACGAGGTAGCTACAGTTCAAATTTGACCCGCTTCCTACTGAATCGACGGGAATTTTTCTTTTTCACGAGAGGTGGATCAAAACTTTTTACACCCAACCATTTGGTCAGTTGTGCATGAAATATGTCCTAGTATTTTGGAAAATTGATTTGGTACAATTTTGCAACAAATATATGGTAGGGCCTTCACAAAAAAACCTCATTTCGGGCACTCGAAAAATGGAAAATGATTTTTCCGTACAAAGAAAATGAAAACTCCCTTTGGCAACATTGTTTGGAATTCCAATATGCACCCTTGTGCATAGTATGAGATCATTTGAACAAACTATGCCATGTATGTGGCCATAAGATTGATTATTTGGCTTGAAAGCCATGAATCTTCACGCATGGTAGCTCATTTCTAAGAACACTTTTTTAAAATAATTAACATATTACAAGTTTATTATATTTCCGGGAAACTTGGTCACATATAATGGCACAATGCGAAGTTTTCCCAATTTTTTGAATTTTTTTGAATTTTTTATGCCCGTTTCAAAATGCAGTCAAAATGGCGGGCTTGACCGTTCCTAGGTAGTGGTTGAATCTTGGAATTTTTTGGTATTTCTCTGATTAAATAGATACTTATGTACCTAGAAATGATTTTTGCAAAAAATAAATAGCAAACTACGAGGTAGCTACAGTTCAAATTTGACCCGCTTCCCACTAAATCAGCAAAAATTTGTCTTTTTCACCAGAGGTGGATCAAAACTTTTTGCACCCAACCATTTGGTCAATTGTGCATTAAATATGTCCTAGTATTTTAGAAAATTGATTTGGTACAATTTTGCAACAAATATATGGTAGGTCCTTCACAAAAAAACCTCATTTCGGGCACTCGAAAAATGGAAAATGATTTTTCCATGCAAAGAAAATGAAAACTCCCTTAGGAAACATTGTTTGGAATTCCAATATGCACCCTTGTGCACAGTATGAGATCATTTGAACAAACTATGCCATGAATGTGGCCATAAGATTGATCATTTGGCTTGAAAGCCATGAATCTTCACGCATGGTAGCTCATTTCTAAGAACACTTTTTTTAAATAATTACCATATTACAAGTTTATTATTTTTCCTGGAAACTTGGTCACATATAATGACACAATGTAGAGGTTTTCCAATTTTTTGATTTTTATTTGAATTTTTATGCCCGTTTCAAAATGCGGTCAAAACGCCGGGAATGACCGTTCCTAGCTAGTGGTTGAATCTTGGATTTTTTGGTATTTCTCTGATTTAGTAGATACTTATGTACCTAGAAATGATTTTTGGAAAAAAAATAAATAGCAAACTACGAGGTAGCTACAGTTCAAATTTGACCCGCTTCCTGCTGAATCAGCGGGAATTTGTCTTTTTCACCAGAGGTGGATCAAAACTTTTTACACCCGACCATTTGGTCAATTGTGCATTATATATGACCTAGTATTTTATAAAATTGATTAGGTACAATTTTGCAACAAACATATGGTAGGCCCTTCACAAAAAAACTCATTTTGGGAAATCAAAAAAATGGAAAACTGATTTTCGTCCAAAGAAAATAAAAGATTCCTTAGGCAAAATTGTTTGCCATTCCAGGATGCACCCTTGTGCACGATATGAGGTCATTTGAGTAGACTATGCCAAGAATGTGACCATAAGATTGACTATTTAAGTAGACTTTTTAAAAGTATTTATCGTATTAGAAGTTTGTTTTTTCCTAGACACTAGATCACACAATGCAAATGCTTTCCATTTTTTGATTTCTTTAATTCTTTATGCCAATTTCAAAACGCGATTAAAACCATGGGCATAACCGTTCGTAGCTGCGGATGGAATCTTACAAAACTTAAATGGCCAAAAAAGGCTAGAACGATTGGAAATGCATACAGGTTGGTTATCATCATCCATAAAATGTGGTGTAACTTGAGTGAAAATTTTAGTGGTTCCATTTTGCAAAATACTATTGGTAGTTGCTTCGTAAACCCCTTTGTTTTTAGCACTTAAAGACTATATTTTAAATTAAAGCCATATTCTCCAACCAATCAGGACGTCTCCCCGGGATCACCCTACCTTAGGCGATCAGAACCGTCCGATCATCCCTGATCTAACGGCAGACTTGACCCCCACCGTCTCACCTAACTAGCCCTAACACAACCCGCACCACTCGTCCTCTCGCCCCCCTACGCACCCACAGCCACCGCCCCCTCCCTCCCTCGCCCTCTCCTCCTTCCCTCCTCACGGCCGCCTCCACCACGCCACAAACCCCGGCGATGGCCTCGTGTTGATCCCATCCTCCCCCGGTCCCGTCCCCAGCCCCGCCCGGATCCACCATGCTTGTCCACAACTACCGCCCTCACCCCACCGTCGATCTCGCCCACGGCGGCCGCCACCACCCTGCCGTCATCCTCGCCCACGGCGGCCGCACCACCCCTCCGTTGACCTCTCCTTGATCCGCAACCAATCAAACCGCAACCAATACCCCACCCCACCCTTCCTCCCTCTCACTCGCATAGGTGCAGGCGCAGGGCACAATGCCCAATCCAAGGCGGCGTCGTCCTCGTGCGAGCTCGGAGTGGCCATGACGACGCAGGCGCTCGCGCCGCCGCCGCCGGAGCCGCACACGGCGGGGCGGTGGGCGGGCACGCTGCTGGCCGCCGCCGTCTACGCGCCGCGGGTCTACTACGTGCAGGGCTTCTACGTCGTCTCCTACGGCCTCAGCATCTACCGCCTCAACCTCCTCATCGGCTTCCTCTCCCCCATGGTCGACCCGGAGCTCGTGGCGCTCGACCAGGCCGGCTCCGCGCTCCCCACCCGCGGCAACAACGAGTTCAAGCCCTTCATCCGCCGCCTCCCCGAGTTCAAGTTCTAGTATATCCATCTCTTCTGCTGCCCCTTCTTCTGATTTGATTGCGTGAAATTGATGCTAAATTCGAGATCAGATGCAATACCCTTCTCGAGACCCAGATTTGATCGAATAGCTTGCTTCTTTTTCCGGCAGTTTCGCAAGATTCGCCTGCCAGCAAGTGGGCTCACCAACAACCCATTTGTAAATAGGTGGATAGCTGGAACATTTATACAGCCTTGCTAATTCATGTGCCTTGCCAGCTACTACGTTAGATGTGATACACCCATTTTTTTGACCTGCTTGAGCATTTTCCATTCATAGTCGGAGCCACTTGCTGACAAAGTTTTCTAGTGCAATTGCTTAGGATTGCATAGTGTGGGATTCTCCAGGTGAACTATTGCATTTGTGTGCAATTGGAGTTTTGTGGTGCTCTGACTTTAAGAGGTTGTGTATTCTGGAAAGGATATGTTGCATTTTCTAGGCCATTCCATCTTGCTAACTGCTTTTACTTCCCTATGAAGAGCTGTTAGCTTTCCATTTTGTAAAATAACTCCTTGTTAAGCCATTTGTTGTTCTGTCTGTGGTAGTCTCGGTGTTGTATGCATGGTTCAGAAGTTCAGATGGGATTCTACAATCAATATCTTTCCAGTTTGCAAGTACTATATGTTAACTGCCTCTGCCGCATTGCTTTTCAAGTCATTGTGGTGTTCTTTTAGTGGTATTTAGTCTGCTGTTATATGGTAACATTTTTGATCCTTCAATCTGCTCTCTAGGACTTAAAAATTCATTTGGTGCCTAATTGGTAGGCTTCCTCTGTTTCCTTGCTGCAGGTATTTACCAGGGTGGTGCGTCGAAGGTCAGGGTTGAACTTACAGAAGCTTACCCTTACAAATCGATATATCAGAACTAGTTTACTAGTCTTGACTTTGAGGATTTTTACTAACTGAAGCACCACATTTTTGTTGTTGTCCTGCTGTTGCTGCAGACCTTGTGAATGTCTTTGAGGTGTTCCTGCCTCAGCTTCTCCTGTACCCTAACCCCTCGGACCCATGACTCCTACATGCTCCTTTTATGGCATGCCACGAGGTCCAGGCCCCTGGTATTTCTTTTTTTTCCATGCACGCGACGACATGTCTGCCTGCCTGCCTGTGCCATGCCACGCCATTGCTGTAGCACCACTGCTCTGTTCTACCAGCATTAATAATAAGTGTGTCTAAGTATGTCCTGCTGAATGTGACAGTAGCTACCACTGTCAATGCACCTATGCTTTCCATTTTGTGTGTTACTCATCTGTCCCATAAGTTTGCATTACTCTGCATAGAGCTTGCTTCAAAACATTGCATTGTCTGAGTGAGTTACATTGTCTTCCAAATCCTGGTAATTAAGCCTAATAACATGTTCACTCACTCACTTGCCTCTAAAATAAGCTCCCACTACTTTTCTGAATTGAATCAGGTCTCTGAAATTTAAGCTTATAGAACCTACAGTGTCAATCAGGTCTCTGAAATTTAAGCTTATAGAACCTTGATATTTCTGGACTCAAATGTAAAACCTGCTTGATCCTAACTGTCATTGCCATGCACTACAGACATGTATTTCTCTTGGATTTATTTCTACATAAGCTGCATGTAGAATTCTGGTCTCTTACCTTTTTCATAGAAAGTAAAGGGGAAAAGGTTAATTTTATCTATTAACATGGCCATACCAGAAGGTTAATTTTTTTGAAACAGATATCAAGGGTAATTTGAGTTATTCATCATCTCCAAAAGCTAAACTGCTGTAGTTCTGCTGACCAACCTGCGTGTTTAACTTCAGGTGTGAGGAGGAGCCTATGGCTGAGACTGCATCAGCACAGATGCTGCAACCCATCACAGCGAGTTCCTCGGCCTCTGTTACGGACGATGCAGCAGTAACTCAGGACACCATTCATGCCTCGCTGCCACTTCTACATTTTCTTTCTCTGTTCTAGTTACTTATGTGATTTATTCCTGGTACTTGTTGCTACTGTATTCTGATTACTTGTCGGGACCGGTATTGAGAGATTTTGCTGGTTGCTTTGAGTACATTTAACTTGGAGTTCTCCAGTACTCCTAGATTTGCTACTCAAACAAATTTTGAGTACCTGCACTGGAAAGGATTGGAATACTCCTGGTACTTGCATAGGTTTAAAAATGACTTGCGTAGGTTTAAAAATACTCCTGGTACTTGTGATGAAACCAACAAGCAACTTGCTAACCTCTTTCAGTGTTCAATCATCTTTTCATTACAAATAGTATCTCCTATTAGGTGATCTGATTTGGAAGTTTAAGTACAATGATCTGGTAGGTAATTGGGCTGCTTAAATATTTCCTCTGATTAGTAATTTAATTTACCAATAGGTACTGGCAGTAAAAGAAACTGACATCCAATCAGTCTCAGGGATTGAATGATTTAGTTACCACATTGTGTCAATTAGTCTGCTCTTTGTTCCAACATGAATGATATATATTACTTAATCATGTGTAATTTTCTTTCCTTTTGTTATGTTGTAAGTGGATGTATAGTTTGCCAGTTTTTATCTCTGTTTGATGGGTTTTAACCAAAGCTCCTGAGTACTCGCTTGCTTTGTTTTTTTAAGCAACTACAAATTGTATGGGCATTTGAAGTTGTGGCTTATAATTGATCAATATTGTTTTGTAACGTGCAGATGCTGATCAGGACAAAGAAGTCGGAGGAAGCATAGTTCTAAGATTGCTGTCAACTGTCAAGTTTTGCATTAATGAAGCCCTTTATACTGCTCATGTTTCTTCGTGAAGCATAGTTCGTATGTGTGTATGATGTAGCAGAATTTGTGATTGTACACTTGTGGAGCAGAACTGGCTCATGTGATTGTACACTTGTGGAGCTTGTTATATGATTTTAAATTTGATGCTTATCACATTTGTATGTGTGTTATATGATGTAGCACTTTGATGGTTGATAATATTTGAAGTATTTTGTGTGTTTTTTGTGTGCCAATTTAAATACCAGGTATTTATTTGTGTGAAATAAAAATGAAGAATATTGCCCTGACGGCTAGGACCCAGTACTAGAACCTGAAAGTGGGGACCCACCTGATTAGTGAACCCAATTTAAAAAAAAAGAAAAAATGAAATTGTTGAGACAAAAAGGCCATGGCCCCAAAATAAAAAAGGCTTCAATGTTGGGCTTGGTCCATTTAGCTGACAAAAAATTCATAGGAAAAAATATATAAATGGGCTGAATTAATGGGCTCGGCCCATGTAGAATACCGAATTGGGCCGGGCTGAATCTTGTGCCACATCAGCTTGCCATGCTGGATGCCTACGTGGCCTGGGGAGGTTGCTAGTGACCAAAACAAAACAGTAGGCATATTTTGGTCGTAAATGTCCACGACCTTCTCACAGAGAAGGTCGTTAATTTCAGTTTACGACCGCCAGCTTTTGACATCTGTTTTTGGTCAAAAAAAGGTCACAAATGAAAAACAATGACCTTTCAGTGACCAATAGTCAAGGTCACAAGTTGACATATTTCTTGTAGTGGCCGGGGTGAGATACGGCACCCCCAAAGAACTGAAAACCACACCTGGCTCCACTGAAATGGTCAGACAAACCAAAGTAAGCCGACGAGCCGCGTATTGCGCTGCTAACTCGGCTTCTCGACGTGCTCGACCGTGATCCACCACATCCTGGGCATTAGCACCGCCAGCTGCCGGGTTATGCCCTTGCGGCGAGTTATGGTTTCACGCAATGCTTGATACAACTGGTTCATCAATAAACATGTTGTAGCTCCGACTTGGGCGAGGGGTGGATTGAATCCTCTCACGACTGTGCGAATAAGCTTGCTGTTGGGTCAGAGCCGTCTGAAGGAGCTCTCTAGCCCATTGTGTTTCAACTGCTACTGGGGACTCGCCTTCGATCGGGAGATCTGCCAATCGTGAAGCGGCGGCGATGATGTTATCCAATGGGTTCGAGTAATGACCTGAAGGTGGTGAGACGTGCTGTAATAGGATATTGTTCTGATGAGGCGGATCCGCCGCGCACGGCTGAACCGGCGCCCCCGTTCCGGGTGCCTCCGCCCGGTTTACCACTGGCTGGTTGCTGGTTCCCGCTCCTCGCGTGTTAAAGAGGTTCCTTCCCTCGTAAACCGAAGGCAGGTGAGACCGGTACCTTCTCCTCATGACATCATCTGATGCGCTCTGATCCAACATGAGCCGATAAGCCTGTGCCTCTAATTGGGCCCGCCCTGTGGCCATCCTAGTGTTCTCTGCTGCCAGATCTACCTTAGCTTGAGCTATCTGATCCTTCACCTTTGCAGTCTCTGCGTTATACTGATCCTGAATCACTGCGTTAACCTCAGCCGCCAGCAATGTCGCCAAAGTGTCGAATAAATCGGACAAAACCTGAATCGGCGCTGGCGCGGGGCCTCCTGTCCCAGCGGGTGTTGCAGCTGCTGAACTGGAAATCGTCGCTGCTGCGACAGAAGAATGTTGCACCGATTGTGTACCGGCCATGAAGATCTCAACTCAGCTCGATGGATCAGAGAGGTCCAGAATACTGTCGCCATTGGAACCACCACTAATCTGGCCATCATGCAGCTAATACAACGACTCGGTCTCTCCGGTTGAAGACTCGTCATCAGAGTAAACCACGGTTTCGCCACTAGATACCGATCTATCCTCAGATTCCACATCGTGGATGACTCCCACAAAGGCATGCTTTACGACAGGCTGAACTTGGGCAGGTCTCGCACGCTGAGCCGTCTCGATGATGTCGGTGCAGATGTCCGGCTCAGGGCCCGGTTCGCCGATCTTGCCAATGAAAATGTGTATTCCGCCAAAGGGGACCCGGTACCCGTACTCAATCGAGCTGGCCTCGGGGCCCCAGCCTGCGTCATCGATGTAGAGCTTGCTACAACGACTCTTGGTCATCCGACCCACAGCATACCCCTTGAGTCCTTCGAAGTTGCCCTTCAAGAACTTAAAACCATCGTGCGATAGCCCCACGGTGGGCGCCAACTATCGTGGTTTTGTCACGGCAGATGTCATCGTGAAAGGACTTAGTCGTGGTGCCATCGCGACCGGTTAGCTTGAAGGGGTTAAAGCGGACAAGGGACGCAAGAAATTATATTGGTTCGGCCCCTTACGATGAAGGTAAAAGCCTACTCCAGTTGTGATGGAATTGCTAGGGTTTCAAAGACCAGGGAGCGAATCCGCTTTGCCTGGCTCTCGAGTTATTGTTGTCTGTCTCTAAACCGCGGCCGGGTCGTCCCTTTATATACATAGGTTGACGCCCGGCGTTTTACAGAATCCGGAGGCCGGCTCATAAACGTGTCCGGCTCGGTTTCTACCTTTCCATGCCTTACAACATAAGTTACATATCATATGGCGGTTTATGTCTATGGGCTCTAATCCGCCTTTGGGCCCTGGGCCTTCATGTTAGATCTCCTCTGTAAAGCGCCATACTTCTTGTCTTCATGGGCTTCAAACTCGACTAACTCATTGTGGGCATAACCCGGCCCCTCATGGCCGGTTTATACTTAGTAGTAGTATCTCCAACACAAAGGTTACTAATATCCTAAGGAACTACCAAACACTATCAACAAGAAGTAGGTAGGGTGAATCTCGGGTTCAAAAACCCGTAAATGGAATACCTACCAACTAAATAACATCACGAGATGCTTTCGAGAATGATGGCCAGAATCATCACACTAGGAATATAAACATTGCTAGATTACTGGGTGGTTCTCTAGGATGCCTAGGGTCATAATACTAGCTCCAACATATATGTCCAAGCAACAGAGTACCTCAACTCACTGATTAGTGTGGTGAACTGGCCCAAAGGGACACCGAGAACGGAAAGAAGGGATTTGCAAATGCATCAGACTACTTAGAAACCTGGGATTACTCGGACAACATAACGGCTGTAAATGCTCAAAAAGATTTGAGACATCCTGCAAAATGGTGGCATAACCGCTCAACATCACAATATCAAGGTTCTGAGGCCAGCTATGAACACACGGAAGTAGTAGGAGCTGAACTGAGACTTGAATCCATCATTCATATAAGTCTATGGATTAGTAACACGTGATCCTAATAAAAAGGAGAGAAAGCCTAGTTCCTTAACCCCGTAGGAAAGATAAGATGACTCGGATAAAAAGGCATAAGGTAAAGGAGTAAAAAGAGTCTTACGTTCCCTTCCACAATCAATTCCCTTATATAACTAAAGCATTTCTAGACTCGACTTCGACCAGTTTGGCTTGGTAATCCTACAGGCAGTCAGGCTCTGATACCAAAACTGTCAGGACCCCGATTGTAAGTCACACCGATCTAGCATGTAACACATCATATCACTTTGCGGCCTCACGCACGGTATTCCCATGGGTGCCACCTTACCTGGCCTGGGACCGTTTGCACCTTTTGGCCCACGTATATGATAGTGCCGCTAGTATCCATATGACAGAGAACCCGGGCCAACATGACTAGTCGTGAACCCAAAGTGGCACTAACTTACAGGGACAAGCATGCATGACCCAACATCGAACGTGTCGGTCATCAGCGAGTGATTCCGGGCTGTAGCAACTGGGCTAGCAGGACTCCGGTAAACCGGGCTATAGTAGGCTAGCAGGGCTCCGGTATACACCGTGTGACATTTACCCGAAGGGACACACACATGATCGAAGTAGGACATATGCCGGCCAATCTAAGTGTTCCGGAGCAGTAGCAACCGGGCTAACAGGACTCCGGTAAACCGGGCTGTAGAAGGCTACCATGGCTTAGTGGAAGCACTAGACTACATTTCCCCATAAGAGAGGCTACCAAGGATAGACAACTAGGTTGTCGGATCCCACACATACCAAGCATTTCAAATCATGCACACAATATGCTCGATATGTGTAAATACAACATGGCATCACAACAAAACTCTATGACTCAAAGTATTTATTCATAAGGCTGCGAAGAGCCAGATATTACAAACATGGGTCTCATGACCCAACGTATAGAGCATACAAGCAACAAGCACAAGTGGAAGCTTAACTTGTCTGATTACAGACAACTACAAATGAAAAAGACTAAGAAGCCTGACTATCTACAAGACCCTATCGAGGGCACAAGATCATAGATGAGGTAACAAGCTAAACGTCAAAGTCCACGCGAAACTACTAGCGAGACTGAAGTCTCTCTACAAGAACATAAATTAAGCAAACATGAGTACAAATGTACCCAGCAAGACTTACATCAGATCTAGCTACATATGCATCCGTATCAAGAAAAGGGGGTGGTGGAGTTTAACTGTAGCAAGCCAGCTTTGACTCGGTGGCTATCCTGAACTATGACTACAAGTAACTCTTTTGGGGTGGCGCACACGAGTCCACATATTCACCATATCAATACACCACTATGGATCTGCTCCCATCTCCCTACGAGAACGCCATCCATAGCACTCACGCTTATCTTGCGCATTTTAAAGTATCCACTTTCACTTGTCTATGAACTGTACAGGCATCCCAAAAGTCCTTTACCGCGGACGCGGCTATTCGAATAGATCATTTATAACCCTGCAGGGGTGTACTTCTTCACACATGCTCACGCCACTTACCACCATGTACATGTCGTGTATCTCGGTATCTCGGCAACCTTCAAGTAGAAGCCTGGCGAGGGAGTCGGCCACGACCTGACTAACCACACAAGTCTCTAGTCCAGGTTTATCGCCTATTCGGGTTCCATCCGCGAGGGGATCCGGACGGGGTTTCACTCACAACCCCAAACGATGTGTGCAGGGTTCCCGGGACACCAAACGGGAGACTCGGTACACCGGGCAATGGTGTATCTACCGCATCATAGCCCACCCCCTAGGGTCAGCGCTATGCACGGCCTCCAACACATATCCTACAAACACCAGAAACTAGTTGCAACTCCTGGACAGAGGACAGGGGCGGTTAATAAGTCAAGAGAGTCAATTAAGGATCCCAATGTGTGGTAGTAGCTGTTCATGGATCACAAACACAGCACTCAGTTCCTGAGGACGGTTTCAATGAGACAACCCACCATGTACTCCTACATGGCCACTCACCGCTACCTTTACCAAATCGTGTTCACACACTTAGCTCTCAACAGTAGGACATGTTCACCACATTCCAATTCATTCCCGATGAATCAGACCTGACTCAACTCTAAGCAGTAGCAGGCATGACAACAAGCATGAATGAGTAGGCACATCAGGGCTCAAACAATTCCTAGTCATGCTAGTGGGTTTCATCTATTTACTGTGGCAATGACAGGTCATGAAGAGGAAAGGGGTTCCACTACCGCAACATGTAACAGTTGAATCGTTGTTGTCCTAATGCAGTAAAAGAGAGAAGGATCGAGAGAGTGGGATTGTATCAGAATGAACAAGGGGGTTTTTCTTGCCTGGCACTTCTGAAGATAGTATAGCTCTTTATCGGTGCCATCGATCACGTCGTCGGAAACATCGTCTACTAAGAGGAAACAACCACCGGCAGACACAAAAGGAACCACAATCAATGCAATGCACATTCATATGAATGATATGTCATATTGAAGTACTGAATTGATCTAGTGCAATAGTTAGTCATATTCATTGAAGTGGAAATCAAACCTATAGCAAATTCCAACTCCAAAACTAATTACCATTTATTCCATAATCATGAATTGTCCTATTCAGTGAGGTTAACTTGTTCAAACATGCATGAAAATTCCATATTCAGATTCTTTGGATTTTTCTGATCATTTTACATATATAAATCTTTTCAATCTGAGCTACAGATTATTTACTATGAATTTTAGAAGTTTAGGGTAATTTCTGAAATTTCCTGGTTATTTCGAATTAGAATAAATCCAGAAAAGGATTTACTGCGTCAGCCTGGCGTCAGTGTGATGTCAGCGTTCAACTGACCCGGTCCAGGTCAAACCTGACCTATGGGTCCCGCGTGTCAATGTCCAACAAAACTAACCAAGCTTAGTTAATACTAATCTAACTTAGTTAGCCAGGCGGGGCCCACTATCAGTGACCGGTGGGGTTGTTAGTGCCTAATTTAATTAGGTCACGTTAGCCGGCCGGAGATTAGCCGGCGACAACCACAGCCGACGGTGGGGGTTTGCCGGAGTTGCACCAGAGGCGACAGATCTACGCGCCGAGGGAACCAGAAGGTAGCCCGTGCCCGTGCGCATCCAGAGAAAGCAACGGGAGGGCGTGGGGTGCCCAGAGCTCGCCGGAAGCAAGCTCGTGGCGGTGGCCGGAGTGCTGGTGGGGTCGGGTTTGGTGCTTTGGTGCACGGGAGGAGAAGCTGGTGGGTACAACGTGCTCCTGGTGGTTCACTGTGCGCGCTTACGGGCTCAGACGTGGGTGGCGGCAGCTGTGGCCGCGACGGTGGGTGAAAGCTCACGGCTCTGGCGAATTTGACGGCTACGCGATGCAAATGAGGCCGGGGAGAGAGGGATTCAACGTAGGAGCTCACAGTGAGGTCGTCGTTGATCTCAGCGCGTTCGGGGACGGCTTGGAGACGATTGAACGTCAGTGGCGATCTCTGGCGGCAGAGGAGGAAGATGACGAGGTAGCCGGTGATGCAGGGCGCCTGGCGTCGCGGTGGCTCGGCAAGGCGAGGGAGGGCCCGTGGACGCGGTGCGCCTGGCGTCGCGTGGCTCGGCAATGTAGATGATGAAGACGACGCTGCGGTTCTTCTCGGCGGGTTGGCAAGGCGAGGGAGGGCCCATGGACACGGTGGCAGTGGACGGCGGCGATGAGCTCCGCTCAGTGGCTGCGTGCGAGAAACAGAGGAGGGGAGAGAGGATGGGAGTGAGCGGGTTGTGTTCGGGGACGAGCGTGGCGACGTCCTGGCAATTCGAGGCATAGGCAGGCAGGGTGGAGGTGGCCGGGCGCGTGCCCGCGCGCGGTGGCCACATGCCGCGCGTCCTTCTGGCGCGAGGTGGGAGACGGTGGCGGCTCTGGTGGGCTGGGCCAGGTAAGTGGACCGCCAGGTAGGTTTGGGGCCAGGTAGGTTTTCCCTCTCTTCTGTCTTTCTATTTCTTTTTGTTTTCTATTTTCTGAAGTTTGTTTTGATTTGATTTAAAATATAAAATCATTTTAGTAGCTTCTGAAAAGATTTGTGTAGCTTGATACTAAATATTCAAAGCCACTCATAGGTTCTCAGGGTTATCGGATTTATATTGTATACATAGCAAATATAAATCCAGTTCAAATAGTTATTGATTTAATTGAGAGTCCCAAAATAATCACTTCTGAGATTCCAAAAATATTGGTTTGAGTTTTAGCTCTTGCCAATATTTTCAGAGATTAGCAGGAACATTTTCTTGGGCACATTTGAAAAGATTTTAATGTTGATCATTTTTAAAGGTTTCTAAGGCTTTGAAAATTCCCTCAATTCAACTTCCTTGAAATTAAAATGATGCATGGATGCTTGACGCAACTAATACACTCAGGTATTCTAGGGCTCTGACACATCAAAAGTATGGCTCCCCAAGAAATTTCCCCCGGTAATGGTATCTAGAACATATCTATTCCAAGGGGTAACACCCACGTAAAAATTTCGAAGGAGAATGGTAGTAGATTGCTTACGAGTAGATCTATTTTGAGCATTGCAAATTCTATACCAAGCATCTTCCAAAATTTCTCCTTCCCTTTTCTTAAAATTAAGAAATTCATTCTCGGGAGTGCTAGCAATGGTAGGAGGATTAGCCATGAGAGCAAATCAAACGATCTAGCACACGAGCAAACACAAAAGCTAGCGAAAATATGGACGAAAGAAGGGCGAATAAAAAGGCAAATATTTTTGTATTTTTCTAAAAACGTTTTAGAAGTGGGGGAGAGGAAAATGAGAGGAAAATGGCAAATAATGTAATGCAAGAGATGAGAGTTTTCTGATTGATACTTGGTAGGCTTGACTTAGATCTCCCCGGCAACGACGCCAGGAACTCTTCCTGCTACTTCTTGAGCTTGCGTTGGTTTTTCCTTTGAAGAGGAAAGGGTGATGCAGCACAGTAGAGATAAGTATTTCCCTCAGTTAAGAACCAAGGTATCAATTGAGTAGGAGAAACGGCAAGTCCCCAATATATGCACCTACACAAACAATCAAACACTTGCACCCAACGCGATAAAGGGGTTGTCAATCCCTTCACGGTCACTTGCAAAGGTGAGATCTGATAGAGATAGATAAAACTAAATAAAAGATAACTAAATATTTTTGGGTTTTTTGGTTTATAGATCTAAAAATAAAAGATTGCAAAATAGTAGATAGGAAATAAATATGATGTAAAATCGACCCCGGGGCCATAGGTTTCACTAGAGGCCTCTCTCCTGAAGGCAAATAATATGGTGGGTGAACACATTATTGTCGAGCAATTGATAGAAAAGCGCAACCCCCCTGAAAGTTAATGGGCCTAATGGGCCATAGTGGAGCAAAGGAGGCATGCCACAGGAGGTGGCGCCCCCCCCCCTTGCCCAATCTGAATTGGATAAGGGGAGGGGGCACGACCCCCCTCTTTCCTTCTCCTTCTCCCTCCTTTCCCCTTTCCCCCTCTCCGTTGGAAGGAAAGGGCGGGTGGCGAATCCTACTAGGAACGGAGTCCTTGTAGGACTCCCCCCTCTTGGTGCACCCCTTAGGCCGGCCTCCTCCTCCCCCTCTTTTATATACATGGGCGGGGGAGCACCCCAAAGGCACAATAGTTGTTTCTTAGCCGTGTGTGGTGCCCCCTCCACAGTTTACTCCTCCGGTCATAGTGTCGTAGTTCTTAGGCGAAGCCCTGCGCGGATCACATCACCAACACCGTCGTGCTGACGGAACTCTCCCTTGACCCTTTACTATATCAAGAGTTCGAGGGACGTCATCGAGCTGAACGTGTGCTGAACACGGAGGTGTCGTACGTTCATACTTGGATCAGTTGGATCGTGAAGATGTTCGACTACATCAACGACGTTAACATAACGCTTCCGCTTTCGGTCTACGAGGGTACGTGGACACACTCTCCCCATCTCGTTGCTATGCATCTGCTAGATAGATCTTGCATGATCATAGGATTTTTTTTGAAATTGCATGCTATGTTCCCAAACAATACGCACTCTTAACTTTTCGCAATTTGCTAGCCTCTACGGTACCATGCATTTCCCTTTCTCACCTCTAGAGTCGGTGCAAACTTCGCAGGTGCATCCAAACCCCGTGATATGATACGCTCTATCACACATAAGACTTATTATATCTTCCTGAAAACAGCCACCATACCTACCTATTATGGCCCTTCCTTAGCCATTCTGAGATATATTGCCATGCAACTTCCACCGCATCCGCTTTGATGACTTGAGCATTCATTGTCATATTGCTTTGCATGATCGTAAGATAGCAAACATGATATTTCCATGGCTTGTCCTTTTTTGATATCGTTGTTATGCTAGATCATTGCACATCCTGGTACACTGCCAGAGGCATTCATAAAGAGTCATACTTTGTTATAGGTATCAAGTTGTAATTTTTATTTCTTTCGAGTTATAAGTAAATAAAAGTGTGATGATCATCAATTTTCATTATTAGAGCATTGCCCTAGTGAGGAAAGGATGATGGAGGCTATGATTCCCCCACAAGTCGGGATGAGACTTCGGACAATGAGAGAAAAAAATATAAAAAGAAAAAAGGAAAAAAAGAAAAAAGAAAGAAAATAAAGAAAAGAAAGAAAAAAGAGAGAAAAAACAAATAAAGAGAGAAGGGGCATGCTAGTTCCACACTTGTGCTTCAACGTAGCACCATGTTTTTCATATGGAGAGTCTCCTATGTTGTCACTTTCATATACTAGTGGGAATTTTTCATTATAGGATTAGATGCACACCCACTTAGTTTTCATATTGAGCTTTCATACACTTATATCTCTTAGTGCATTCGTTGCATGGCAATCCCTACTCCGCGCATTGATATGAATTGATGGGCATCTCCATAGCCCGTTGGTTAGCCGCGTTGATGTGAGACTTTCTTACCTTTTTGCCTTCTCTATGTTTACCTCTATCATCATACTCTATTTCACCCGTAGTTCTATGTCCATGGCTTGCGCTCATGTATTGCGTGAGGGTTGAAAAAGCTGAAGCGCGTTAAAAAGTATGAACTAATTGCTCAGCTTGTCATTGGGGTTGTGGATGATAAATACTTTGTGTTAAGAAGACAGAGCATGACAAGACTATATGATTTTGTAGGGGTAGCTTTCTTTAGCATTGATATTTTGAAAGACATGATTGTTTGTTGGAATGCTTGAGTATCGATGTATTTATGTCAAATTACAAACTATTGCTTTGAATCACTCGTTTCTTAATATTCATGCCATGATTAGATATATGATCAAATTTATGTTAGGTAGCATTCCACATAAAAAATATATTTTTTACCATTTACCTACTCGAGGACGAGCAGGAATTAAGCTTGGGAATTCTGATACGTCTCCATCATATCTATATTTTTTCATTGTTTCATGCCAATATTATACAACTTTTGCATACTTTTGGCAACTTTTTATATGATTTATTAACGTGATCTAGTGCCCAGTGCCAGTTCCTCTTTGTTGCATGTTTTTTGCTTCATAGAAAATCCATATCAAACGAAGTCCAAAGGCGATAAAAAATTTACGGAGAAGTATTATGGAATATATGTGATTTTTGGGAGGTGGAATCAACGCAAACGGGGGCCCACATGCCCCAAGATACACCAGGCGTGCCAGGGGGTGCCAGGCGCGCCCAGGTGTCTTGTGCCCGCCCCGTAAGGCGGTTGGGGCCCTTCTTCTGGCGCAAGAAAGATAATTTATGGAAAAAAATCTTGTAATTTTTTTAGCACAATCGAAGTTACGGATCTCCGAGAATTTAAGAAACAGTGAAGGGCCAGATCTGAGGAACGCGAAACAGAAGAGAACAGAGGAGGAGATCCAATCTCGGAGGGGCTCCCACCCCTCCGCCGCGATGGAGGCCACGGAACAGAGGGGAACTCTTCTCCCATCTAGGGGGGACTCCAAGGAAGAAGAAGGAGGAGGGGGCTCTCTCCCCCTCTCTCCCGATGGCGCCGGGGCAAGGATCGTAACGGCGATCTACATGAAAAATCTTGCTAGCGTCAACACCAACTTTCTCCCCCTCTATGCAGCGGTGTAACACCTCTTCTCCCCGCTGTAATCTCTACTTAAAAATGGTGCTCAAAGATTCGTCTCCAACGTATCTATAATTTATGAAGTATTCATGGCATGTTTACAATAGTTTTATATGATTTCGGTATGATTTGATTAGAACTAACCCGGACTGACGCTATTTTCAGCAGAACTACCGTGGTGTTGTTTTGTGCAGAAATAAAAGTTCTTGGAATGCGATGAAATTCAATGGAGAATTTCTCTGGAAAATATAAAAAATACTGGAACGAAGAGTTACTGGAGTGGAGGCCCGTGGGCTCCACGAGGGTGGAGGGCGTGCCCGTGTGCCTCGTGGACTTCCCGTGGGGCCCCCTGACTTGTTCTCGATGCCAACCTCTCCTATAAATACCCAAACCTCTAGAAAATAACATAGATCGGAAGTTTCGCCGCCGCAAGCCTCTGTAGCCATGAGAAATCAATCTAGGCCCTCTTTGGCACCCTGCCGGAGGGGGCCATCATCACCAGAGGTTATGGAGGAAGATCCCGGAGGGGCCATCATCACCATGAAGGCCAAGGACCAGAGGAAGAACCTCTCCCCATCCAGGGGGAGGCCATCACTACAAAAAAAATACACTTCCGTGATGATACGTGTTTGTTACAGTAGGTCACTTTTTTTGTCATGCATGTACATCGACGACAAATTTATGACAGAATCAAGATAGTCATACCTGTGCTGTCGTAGAAGTGTTCCATGACATTACCAAAATTATCATCACGGAAGTGTCCACTTCCATGACGATAAATCGCGCGTCACAGAAGTGCTTTCGTCAAGGGTGACCGACACGTGGCATCCACCGTAACAGAACGCCGTTAAGCTATTGGGTCAGGTTTTGGATCTGATAACCCGTTAACAGCCCCGACCAATGGGGATTTTCCACGTGTAAAATCATCATTGGCTAGAGGAAACACGTGTCGGCTCATCATCGGGACAGATGTCATCCACTCACTGGACAGAAGGACCCTATGATACGTCGACACGTGGCACGACCCAACAAGTTTAAATGGGCCGGCCCAACTAGAGGCCCACAAGATTTTGAGGACCATAATGGGCCGGCTCAGCTAAAGGCCCACGAAATTTTGCGGACCATAATGGGCTGGCCCAGCTAAAGGCCCACAAGATTTTGCGGGCCATAATGGGCCGGCCCAGGTAAAGGCCCACAAGATTCTTGCGGGTCATAATGGGCCGGCCCAGGTAAAGGCCCACGAGATTTCGCCGACATTAATGGGCCGGCCTAGCTGTAGGCCCACAAGATTTTGAGGACCCTAGTAGGCCGGCCCATTAACTGGCTGCCATGTTTTGGGCCAAATGTCGGCCCATATTTGATCCGGTCCATTAATGGCTCGCCACGCTCCGGGCCTAATAGTGGCCCATATGAGATCCGGCCCGTTAAAAGCCTACCACGTTCTGGGCCAAATTACGGCCCAGATCAGGTTCGACCCTTTAAGAGGCTTTGGGCTCAATTATGGCCCATATCAGATTCGGCCTGTCAACTGGCCACTATGCTTTTGGGCCCACTTGCTAAAGGCCCACTTAGTAATTCGGCCTGATATTAGTTTTGGCCTGTTAAGGGCCCGTTTAACATTTCGGCCCTAAATTAAATTCGGCCTGTTAAAAGCCCGTCATATAGTTGGGCCTAACTACGGCCCGGTTTGCATCCGTCCTGCTCGCAGCCGATATCTGATTGGGCCAAACAAGAACCCAGACAATTTTGGCCTGTTAAAAGCCCGTGATTTGATTCACACAATCATGGGCCGGGGTTCATTTCGGGCTGCTGCGTAACTAGTAGGAATTAAGAAAAAACCTACTCTATACAATAATGAAATTATGACATAGTAACTAAGAATAAACCTACACTACACAATAAAGGATTTAAGGTATATTACATCCACTGGGCATCAAAGTTCGCCACCAGTGATCATAAAGCGCAATGAAGAAGCAGATTACAAAAATTGGGCACCATTGCAGCGTAAAAAAATAATACTGAACCGAGACCACTTCCAAGACAGTTCAAGAAAGGTTATCCTTGTGGGGAACTGCTACGCAAGCTGCTGAGCAAGGCTGTGAGACCGGCCTAGCATGTCGGTCATAGCTTCCAGGTGTAGTTGTTTAGCGATGAGGTTCTCATTGGTGTTCTCCGCAATCTTTCCTAGAGATAGGACTTCAAGTCGAAGTTGAGTTGTAGAATGCCTTTCTGCTAGAACTTGGGAAGTCGAACTAATTCAGATAACGAATTCTGTGAGCTTGTCTGACTGTTAGTCTCAAGTAACTTGAACACTACATCAAGACAAGACTTTGGGGTTGTCTCGCTATCTTCAAGATGTTTTGCCTTCTTTGCTGCAATATATGTTGGGTTTGTCTCACAGCCTTCAGCAGACTTGTGCATGCCATCAGGCATGTCACCCTGAAACAAAGCAGAGAGATGACAGGTTTTGCACGTGTATAAACAAAGATGATAACTATTCTGTCAATTCTATCCAATTTCAAATTAGAAAATAAAGAGTATGTTCAAAATATCAATAGCATAATTTGGCATTGTTCATAATGCGGGGAGCTTCACCACACTACTGGATTACCATGTCAACATAATGAGCATAGATGAAGGGCAAAGAAAATCATTGTATCTATTTTGGATAATGTGCATGGCATGTTGTTCATATCATCAGCCACATCAGTAAGATAAAACAGGAGATGACAAGGTGCAAACATGGGCTGCTTCACCACACACTGGATTATAGATCCACAAAAACAAGCATACATATAGGGAGTATTAAGTAATGTGCATGGTATGAATAAGGAATTTGGTTTTACAAGTAAAACTTAGAACTTACGGTTCTTACGAACATGCATTTTGGTAGAAACAACAAACTAAACAGCAGTAAACGATAGGGAGTATGAGCAAATTAAATAGCAGCTGAGGATAAATGCTTTAGAAGGACTGACTTACATTAACAGTTAACACCGGCTTTATAATGCCCTTCTCCATGGCAAGGGAAGGATAACTCAAGAATTTCAGCACATAATCTTCTTCATAAGCATTGCCTGTACTCTACATTTTGTAGAGAGTAATTATAGATATGATAATACTGGAAGGGATAGAGGATAATGAAGATAAGATGCAGATTGATGCTACATAATCAACTACCAATCCCTGGAAGTACAAGCGTTACAGGACAAAATGTACTGACAAGAGCAATGGGCTACACTTCTGCACTGGCATTGTCTGTGTATTCTACTTGTTGGTAAGATTAAATATAGATCTGATCTTTTTTAGTAAATGGTGGGCGAGGGAGATAAGATGCAGAATGCTACAAAATGAACCAATCCCTCTTCCCATAATACAAGAGTGTTTTGAACACTGGTGTACTGTACAAAACGTTCTTATATTATGGGACGGAGGGAGTAGCTGTTAATGTAAGTACAGTGATAGACCACGTTCAGTCCTTACAAGAGGACTGCAGAGCTAAACCTCTTCAAAAGCATTGGGTTGATTCTAAATTTATGTAAGAGTCCATACGGATCTTATAATGTCCACCAAATGGACGATTACGAGGCTAACATGTGCAGTGATGCTACATAATCAAACAGCTATGAAAGTAAGTATGGTCATACAGGGCAAGAGGTACTCACAAGAGCAATGCAGTGTGCAGTATAGTTGCGAGATTCTGTGGTCCCTTGAGAACGAATGTTCTTCTGCTAACAGTTTTCATACAAGTGAGACATTAAGGCAAATGCAGAAATGTAGTTCAAATTGTGATGTGATATCATAGACAGTACCTTACGCTGCAGCCGAGACCAATGTGTAACAAGATTATTCCAGTCACCGTCGGATAAATGTAGCACCGGAGACTTTACAGAAATTTCGTTCAGAGGCTTGCCATCGAAGTGCGCTTGCCTCAGGTAGGAACGATACTTCATCAACGAGTGCTTGAAAAGCGCAACCAACCCTTGCTCGTCATCACAATCCAGTTTGCGCCTCGCCTATTTAAAAGAATGAAATCTTGTGTCTTCTGTCAGCAGAAACATATGCAGTAATGACCATGAATAACATTAGTACATTACTTACGCGTAAGTTGCGGAGGAAGACTGGAAATTGTTCTGTGTCTGCGGTATAATCTTTCCATGAAGGAAAGATGCGCACAAAGTTCCTGACAACAACATAAGCTTCGTCTTCTAAACTGGGAAGAAATGGAACAGGGGTCCTATTTGCTGCAATTGGGGCTCTCTCTGGTTCGAAAAGGGATTTGGCAACTGGATTTGGTGTACTCTTTGCTGGAATGGGGGTTTTGCGTCGTACAGCTGGTGCTATGTCAACTGGCATAATCATACTGTTTGCTGCAGTTGGGGTCTGCTGAGTTGGGGCATCAGAAATGACCAGTGTAGTAGGGCTAGAGTCTGCTAGAGTTGGGGTATTTTGTGGGTCAGGTGATATTGCAACTACACCTAATGGGCTATTTGATTTATCAGGTGCCACTACCTTTTCCAAATACTTTGCTTGTGCTCCTCCACGATCAGCAATCGCCCTCTTCCTTTTGAACGTCTGATACACAAGAACAACATTTGAATGGATAAATATGGTATGATGACAGATGGAATATGTACTGAAAATGGATAGGCAGGGCGTATTCACATACACGATGTGTAAACTAAGCTAATGGCAGTTCAACAAAGTAGAAGCAATGCAAAGCATCAGTTGCAAGATATGTGCGAGCAATGTAACCTTGGAAAGTTAGAGCAAGTACCTTGATGGGTGAATAAGATAGGGCATCTTCCTCTGACTCCTCCACTAGGGAGCTACATTGACTTAGGTCTCCCTCTAGCTCAGAATCACTGTTAGGATCATATTCTGAGCATGAATCTGTAGGTGGAGAGTGTTTGCATTGCATTGCATCCAGACTTGATTTCAGTCCCTTAATGCCAAGTTTGACAGCCATGGCATTGTTCTGCTTTATTCTTTTCATGCGCGCAAGCTCATAATCATTATGATGCTGTTCAGAATCTGAGATTCATGAAAACATAAAAAGTAGTCAGATTATCTATGGAATGCATTGCGGTTTCAACTCGGAGAGTGTCTCCCTATAAACCCCTGCATATGCAAAGTTCACCTCCCCAACCGTGCTGACCAGACCACACACAGAGATACACACCCGAGCGGCGAACATGCATTTTCGAAACTAATTTAGGAACATTTAGCTGACCAATTAAACAACTCTGTTTTAATAATATCAGATTCGTATTTGAACAACTAAGCTTGTTTAGCTTGATGGGTGGAGCAGTGTTATTATGACACGAAGCATGTATTCTGATCGTATAGTGATCATAAAAGGGGGAAACTCTAAGCATATATTTTTTAGCAAAAGAGGGTTTCCCCTCTGATTTCTATTAAAGAAACCACCACGGAACCAACATGATCAATTAAACCCTAAGCATGATCAATTAAACCGTATTATGGCTGTGCCATGGCAGATTTGAAGCTGCAAACCGGAGAAATGATATCTAGCATCCATTGTTTGCTTCGAACTAAGAACTAAATTCTAAGAGCTGAAAAGAAAGTAGAGTAACCAAGTTAAGATCTATTTTCTGGTTCAGATCAAAAAGTTGAGGAGATATGAAGTACCACCTCTCTTGCGGCGCCGTGTAGGCATCGGGGATGCGATGGTTGTCGGTGGCGTTGAAGCAGATCTGCGACGGTAGACGGGTGCATTGGGGGATAAGTCCCGTTGCGGTGGAAGAGAAGGTCGTGTGAGCGGCCCCGGCAAAGAGGACGACGGCACCAATGAAGCGAGAGGACGCGATGCAAGGCTATTGGTCCGTAGACGTGGATGAGAAACGTCCATCTCTAGCAGTGGACGACGCGGTCTTGGTAGGCTCTCCAGCATGGTGGAGGACGGTGGCGATGGATGTGGTGGAGGACAGCGGCGATGGATGGGGTGGCGGACGGAGGCTGGTGTGGGAATGGGGTGTTCTAGCGCGGGCGGTGTATGAATGGGAAAATGGAGGGAGAGGTACAGGGAACCATGGTTTTGGGACGCGCCTGTCTGAAATATGGGAAAGTTACGAACTTATCCCCCGTTTCAAATTTGGACGTCTCGTCGGTTGGGGATAGGACGGTAATCTTGCATCTCCCAAATATTTCTCGGTAACTATTTCGGGCGAGGAGAGGGTGTTTTGCCGCCCACGGTTGGCGCCCATGGTGTATGAACGGGGCTGACAGGTAGGGCAGTTGTGTCACGTCTGATGGAAGTTACACATCTTCCCCTATTTAAAATATTAGCCTACATCTATTTCGGACGAGGAGAGGGTGTTTTGCCGCCCACCGTGTATGAATGGGGAATGGAGGGAGAAACAGAGGTCTTTCGAACGAGCTTGCATCACATGAGTTTTGTCGCCCATGTTTGACACCCACCATGTCGGAATGGGCTCAGAGGCGGTCGTGTCACGTCTAATTGAAGTTACTAACCTACCCCTATTTAGAGCAGTGGAAATCGGGCCGATGGATTGTCCGTGTAATGGGTAGACAGTAATTTCCATCTCCCAAACACTTGGCTTCGGGCAGCCGATGTGGGAGTGGACATTTTGCTGTTTCTTTCGAATTTTGGGACAATAAGCATCCACGTTTACCCTGGCAACTAAATTCGAATCCATTTTGTATTCCTATATGAATCTTTATAAATCATTCTATGTGTTTTTATATATCTTCAAAAGGACGACAAAGATGTATTCCACTGTCATATATGAATATGGTTTACAAATGCCAATACTCAAATTCAGAAACTAGAATCCAGTTTAAGGTGAATTTGAATACTTGGAACACTTCATGTCCAACTCAAATGTCACACGCAGCATAATGTGTACTCCCATTTAGATATGTACACAAGCGATGTATCAAGATTCAAATACCGAGTCAATCAACCAAGAATGTACGGAACTAATAGACATATAAACACTTATAGAGTATATGGATCAATAGTATCAACTAACATACATAAGCCAGGCCGCTATACTTTTTTTTGGCTACAACAACATCCTTTTTTTAGCCAGCATCTTGGCCCTTTCCGATGTGTGCCCCTTATGGTCCATCTATACTACTATTGCTGAATGCACATTCAGCCCGATTGGCATATTTGTAGGTCTGGCACAGCAATCCAAATGAAATGTCTCCGAGTCTTATCAATTAATACAGACTTGTGCTCAAATAAAATTACAAAAAAAAACAAAAAAACAATTATTACATGATCTCTAAAACAAATGGTTTGATTGATTACATGAACAAACAACACAAAGGTTATTCAACTATGGAAAGAACATTTCACCTATGATTTACCAAGTAGGAATTTAATTTCCTTTTTTCCTTCAGGACCTTAACAATCTGGTCAGTCTCAGCTTGCTTCGTTTTGAAATCCACCAAATATTTAATGGTTGTCTTGAGTACTACTTGTGATTGTGTTGTTTGCTTCCTCAACATGTCAACTTCATCTCTAAGTGCAGAAGCAGAATCTCTTTCTACCACTAGTTTAGCCTCTAGAGCATCAGCAGTTGGCAATTCATAATGCACGATTGGGCCGGTGCCACTGCTGTGGGATGATGCAACGTCCATGGGGACCTCGCTCTTTGATCTTGGGCTAACCTGTTTTGCCATTAAAGTTCCGATTGGATTCAGAAAAGTTGAAGTTAGCAAAACATCTCAACTGGGAGTTATAACAGCAAACCAGTTAAACAAACAAGGAATTAAAGAGTTTCAATTGGATGCTGAAAAGTAGTTATTAACATCATTGTAACCCGCTGTTGCAGCAGCAAAGCAGTTAAACAAACAAGTAGATATTTAAGTTAAGGCAAACAGGTAATTCTTAACAGTAAGTATCAAACACATAGATAGGCGCAGTCTACAATATGATTAACAGGCTGTGCCATTATGTAATCAGTAGCAAACTAAATTAAGCCAAGCAACGTAATTGAACAATTTTGCAATAAGTGGCTAACTAAAATTCCGAGAAGCAGGTAACTGAACTTACGCTAGTTCTTTGTACAGGCACACTGCAACTTCTTTTTCGCTTACAAGGTTGTACGAAGGAGTCCATGGCATCAATTGCTTGGATACGCAGTCCCAATACTTCTTTCTTCCCACACTGCATGGGTAAGTCGAATGGTTAATCTGGTAAGATGGTGCGTCCTTGATATGTTATATGAGGACGTGTAGTCAGACTAGTTGTAGCCAAACACATCACACTGGCTTTTACTGTATATTTCATGCGATTACTTTTGGCATATCGAGATCTAAGCAATCTACAATAGGATGAAAAGACTGGCATCCTTCACATTATTGGCGAACTCAGTTCATAGAAACAAGCAATTCAACCATTCTGTGGGTAAATCAAAAGCGCCACTGGAATATTTTTCACTATCCAATCATACACGCAAAAAGGGGCGACGCCACCATAGGGGCTGGTATGGGCGGCCGCCTCAGGTGGCTGGAAAGTGTGCACCTAGTTTGAGTCGTCCAGGTTGGCCCACGCTAGTTTTGTTCGTCCCAACGCACGAGCAGGCAATGTAAAAAATGAAGAAAAATGTTTCAATTTGGATGGGCCAATAACATAAGTGCAAGGCAGGCCCTATAGCAGGCTCGCGGCCCAAACGAGCGCCTCCCATATCGATCGACAGTAGGAAAAATCCCAATTCATTCGCTCCAGCCTCCAGTCTGGTTCGCTCCTAACCTAGCCGCCGCTGGACAGACCGACACAGCACTTCCTCGCGCCCTCGTTGGAGGGCGGTCGCCGGGCTTCAAGCGAACGGAAGGACAAGAAGATGAAGATCCAACCCTGGGTGTAGCCTGCGTGGGAGGCAGCGGCGGCAGCACGGGCATGGCATCAAGCTTGCGCAAACGGACAGTCGCAGCTTGCAAGAGTAGCATGCGCAACGAGCAGGTACATCACATCCCTGATTATATCTAATTCAACTCTTCAATTTCTGGCCAATAGTTAAACCTGACGGTGTTGTAAAACTGCTTGTATGTAGGGAATCTATGAGAAAATGAAACCAATTTCTACTTATTTTATAACTCCCCCAATCAATACTGAACTGACTGAATCTGATGTATCTAATCAAGTTTCCGGTGCAAACATACAAGCTCATGTTGTTCTTGAGCCTGAAGTGTCTAATGAACAGACTGCTAATGAAGGATTTGATGCAAACATTTTACATGCTCCTGGTGATGAACATATAGTGTCTAATGAGGGATCTAATGCAAGCATTTTGCAAGCTCATTGAAGGATTTAGTGTCTAATGATGATCTACTATGTTGAGAGAGACAGAGATTTGCAGGCATTGATGACAAGCAAATTATAGTGCATTTTCATAGCTTGAGGAAACGTCGAGGCCATCTACCAGAAAGTCCCCGTATCATGAAAACATAGCATAAATACTTTTCTAATCTGTTGTTTGAAACTATTGGCATACTTGTGCAGGATAGATATATTGATATGCAGTTTGCGCACTGGTTATACGTGTAATTTCACTTCGATATTTTCAGCCAGAGAACGAATAATTCAAGCAGGTACAGACCATGTTTGTTGTCCTTGTACACCATGTTGCATTTTGTGTTTTTGGTGCTTGCATCATTTAGTGTTTATAATCTGAACTACTTTGGATCATTAGCTGGTTTTCAAAGTGCATGTAGCTTCACATTTCTCAAGTTATGTTGATTTCCGGAGTGCAAGTGCCTTCATATTTTTTAAGTTAAATGTTCGCCCTGGTAACTTGAATTCGTGGATCAGCCACTGCGCACAAATCATACACGAATGCCAGTATGAATTAAATGAAATGCAGGGACTTAGGCTAGCTCGTTGTACAGGCTCACTGCAGCTCTGCTTGCGCTTGGGATGTTCCATGTACAAGTCCATGTTACCACTTGCTTGGATGTGCAGGCCTTGTGCTCCTTGCATCACCCTCTGCATTTTTGACTCGTCAAATGGTTGATCAAATAAGAGGAATCTACCTTGATGTTGTACCGGAGGACAGATACTTACAAGGTTATACGGGTGTGCAGGATGTGTACCAGATCCCGTAGCGCCATCATGCTTCGCTAAAATATGGATTTGCTTGTTTCAGATGATATCTCCAGAAGAAATAAGAGTTAAGGTCAGAGTTGCATAGGCAGGTAAGCTAAGAGAGCAATGAAAGGATATCCAAACATCGTTGGAACAGTGCACAAGGGAGGGATACCTAGTTCAGGCCGGCGTTTGGGCATGCTCTCCTAGCTAGAGTGCGGGTCACTTCAGAGCCGTTGAGGGTGATGCGCTGGCGTTGGCTAGCCGCGCACGAATGCAGATCTTGAGTGGCAGCGGAGCGCTACGATGCGGTGGACGAGACCGTTGGTGAAGCCCCAACGGCCTCAGGGGGCGGAGGTGCGACACTGTGCTCGGTGAAGTAGCCCCGGTGAGCTGGGAGACGGCGTCGGTGAAGTGCACCTGATGCTGCGGAACCCGGTGTCTGTGAGGCACGTCGGTTGTGGTGGCCGACATTGTCGGTGGACCACCCGGTGCGGTGGACGAGGGCGTAGATGAGGTAGCTCCGGTGCGGTGGTGAAGCGCGAACGTCGTCTTCGTCATCGTCGTCTGGCACAGAGGTGGGGAACGGTGGGGAAAGAGACGAGACGAGGCGCGATTCGAGGGTTGGCGGCGAATTAGGGATTTGAGCAATCTGGGCGCGGAAGGGGATGGTGGAGAAGAGAGATTTTTTAGGGCTGGAATTGGGGCCACCAGATATTTCAATCCGAAACATGGAAGCACGAACTTATATTGTCGTCGTCCTTTTGGGGGGGGGGTGGGTGGCTGGGTGCTACGCGTCCGTCCGACACACACAACCACCCCGACAGGACTATGCTTCGGTGCCTTAAGGCAACTGCCTTTGTGTCCATGACATATGGGCCCAACAGGTGGCTGGCCCACATGTCAGTGACCCAAAGGCAGTTGCCTTTAAGGCACCGAAGCAGCGTCCACCCCGACACGACCCTGGTTTGCCTGGTGCGCCTACATTTGAGAATGCAAACGAATCTTCTTTCATTTGCAAACGAATCTGTATGTATTACCATGCCCGTGTTTTCCTTGCAATAAGTAGTCGTTCGAAATGAGATACTCCATCCGTTCACTTTTGTAAGTCATTTCAGACAACTTAAAATGAACTGTTTTGCACATTGTCTGAAATATCTTCAAGGTCTTATAAAAGTGAACAGATGGAGTACTATAAATTAATTAATGAGGAGTTATATGAAAAAATTGAAACGGTACCCACGCTAACGTGGATTAGAGTGTGTGTCACATAATTAGTTATTTGCATTAGAGTGTGTGTCACGTAGTTAGTTATTCGAATTAGAGTGTGTGTTATGTAGCGATCTCCAATTCTAACGTGGATTTCACATTTCACTATATCCACGCTACTTTTTTAATACAAATTCATATGTATATGATGAACACCATGGTAGTGAGAAAACTTTTGGATGGATTCAAACATATGACCTACAAAATAGCACAACAAACTGAGTCAATGTCAACTTTTCGAAACTTAGTATGGCACGAATTCAAAATAATTACCCGTATGCCTGGTCCTCAGTTCAAATCTTACAATGTACACCGAATTGAAACATCGATATTAAGTATCATACTATGTACATTCAAATGTTGTTTTTAGCCCCCCCCCCCCCCCCCCCCCGCACAAACCCTACATACTTCTTGTATCGGTCAATCTTCCTCTCCTAACCACCTTAGGAAGCTATCGGTTTCCAACACACGTTCATTCTTTCTCTCCATGTTTCGATATCTTAGTCTCTCAACTACACAACCCCTTTTTCCACTCTGTTACCAAATGTATTTACCTCACACACCCGCCATTGCACCCCATGCCGAGATCTCTCTCTCTCCCCCCTCTCCCTCTCACCCTCTCGCGCTAAATACATGCATTGCCTATCTAGCCCCCCAACCTCTCATGCATGGGCACGCACATTGTATATCTAGGTCACTCCCTCGAGACTGTCTCTCTTTCTTCCACACGGCGGGCCACACTCGCTCTCTTTATCTGAGTCTCATTTAACCTCGTTTTCTTTCACACACAAATGATATATCTCCTTGTTCGGGCCTCGCTCGACATACTCTATACTCTCTCACGCAGATTGTCTATCTAGGTCAGTCCATCCAAGCCGCCACCACTCTTTCGACCTCATGGTGGGCCACGCTCACTCAATCTCTCTCTCTCTCTCTCTCTCTCTCTCTCTCTCTCTCCGTATGTCTCGATTGACCTCGCTCTTTCTCGAACAAAAATGATATATCACCATGTTGAGCCCAATTCGACCTATTCACATTGTATACTCTCTCACGCACATCGTCTATCTAGGTCACTCTCTCCAACCCGTCTCACTCTTTCGATCACACGGCGACCCTATGTGATCGGTTGACCTTGCTTCCTCTCACGCACAAAATATATTTACACGTCCATGACCGGATCATCTCTCAAGCTTTATCTTACAGCCCTCACCCTTGCCAAAATCTCAATCCGACAATATCTCTCCAGAGCATATATATATTTGTTCAATGAATGTCGGACCACACTCACTTTGTCTCTCTATCTATATGTCTCTCGATTGACCTCGCTTTCTCACACCGTATCTTCCACGCGTTGAAGCTACTACCTCTCCATCCCTCGCAAAGCCGGAGCTATTTACATTGCGAGGGGCACTCCAACCTTGGATTAATTTGTGTAGGCATTTATTCTGGTCGGTTTAGATTATATTTTCGTAGCATTCGGCCCACACCTACTCCAATCACCGTAGCGGGTAATTAAGCTATGGGGAGCACCTAATATGAGCACCAGGGAGCCGTTTGATTGAAAATGCAGCGGCACACACGAGGCCTGAATGTTTTATTTGCAATAAAACCTTTGGAGAGTTAGGAAATTGCACATAATTACAAAGACTACTCCCAAGCCATTGGATCTCACTTCCAATGGTGTAAAAACTCGTATCACCATAGTATCTAAGCTGCGGGGTGGATGTGATATTCTATGCCGCTGTCATTTTTGTTTGTAAACTTGAAAAATGTGTAACTCGTGTCGTTACTTGTCTAACCGCGCAAAGTGTTTGTTCAAAAAAACGATCCTAGACTGAAATATCGGAACAACACACGGGGGGCCCACTTGTCATTAATCAAATTTGGACCTAAAACTAAAAAATCTGAAAGACGAGATTCAAACTGGCAACCTGGACTAGAAAGCGTAAGTCAATAGCCTGAAAAAACGGACGGTTGTTGGCTTTGTCCCATAACTTGATTTTATACAGTACTTGCGTTGAGTAGAGTAGAGGGAGTGCCTTGTCAACACGTGCATGACCGTTATCTCACTTACTGGTGGGTCCCAGGTCTGTGATCTCAATCTCTCTTCTCTCCATCGTCTAACCTTTGCACGGGCACACACGAAGAGCGGCGCTAGCTTGCCGTGGGGTTATTACAAATAAGAAAACTTGGAAAATAGAATAATCGCCTAGAACAAGAGACGTTGTGGCTGGTAGAGATGGAGCTAACCACATCTATCCTCCGTGCCACGTTTGCATGATGAAGTTGTGTGGCTAGTGGGGTGTTTTCAACCGACTGGCTGGGTCCCGAGGTCGAACCATAGGTACTCTACTACGTCTGATACAGTATATTTTTACACGCACATTTTTCCTCTGTGTCGAGACGTGGCTGTTGGGGAACGTTGCAGAAAATTAAAATTTTTCCTACGGTTTCACCAAGATCCATCTATGAGTTCATCTAAGCAACGAGTCAAGGGAGAGAGTTTGCATCTACATACCACTTGTAGATCACGAGCGGAAGCTAGCCAAGGGGATGGTGATGATGGAGTCGTACTCGAACGTGATTCGGATCACCGATGTCCAAGTGCTGAACGGACAGCACCTCCGCGTTCAACACACGTACGGGACGGGAGACGTCTCCTCTTTCTTGATTCAGCAAGGGGGAAGGAGAGGTTGAGGAAGATTGCTCCAACGGCAGCACGACGGCGTGGTGTAGTTGGTGCAGCAGTACTCCGACAGGGCTTCGCCAAGCATATACGGAGGAGGAGAGGTGTTGGGGAGGGGAGGGGCTGCGCCTTGGCTTGTGTTAAGCTCCCATGCGCCTCCCCACTATATATAGGGGTGGAGGGGCTGGTTTCTTGCCCTCCAAGTCCATTGGGGCGTTGGCCAAGGTGGGAGGAAAGAAATCCCATCATTTCCTTCCCCACCGATTGTTATCCCCCCTTTTTAGGGATCTTGATCTTATCCCTTCGGGATATGATCTTATTCCTTCTAAGGGGGGATCTTGGTGCGCCTTGACCAGGGGTGTGGGGCCTTTCCCCCACTACTCACGTTCATGTGGGTCCCCCCATGCAGGTGGGCCCCACTCCGGAACCTTCTAGAACCTTCCCGGTACAATACCGAAAAATCCCGAACATTTTCCGGTGGCCAAAATAGGACTTCCCATATATAAATCTTTACCTCCGGACCATTCCGGAACTCCTCGTGACGTCCGGGATCTCATCCGGGACTCCGAACAACATTCGGTAACCACATACAAACTTCCTTTATAACCCTAGCGTCATCGAACCTTAAGTGTGTAGACCCTACGGGTTCGGGAGACATGTAGACATGACCGAGACGTTCTCCGGTCAATAACCAACAGCGGGATCTGGATACCCATGTTGGCTCCCACATGCTTCTCGATGTTGTCATCGGATGAACCACGATGTCGAGGATTCGATCAAACCCTGTATACAATTCCCTTTGTCAATCGGTACGTTACTTGCCCGAGACTCGATCGTCGGTATCCCAATACCTTGTTCAGTCTCGTTACCTGCAAGTCACTTTACTCGTACCGTAATGCATGATCTCGTGGCCAACACTTTGGTCACCTTGAGCTCATTATGATGATGCATTACCGAGTGGGCCCAGAGATACCTCTCCGTCATACGGAGTGACAAATCCCAGTCTCGATCCGTGTCAACCCAACAGCTACTTTCGGAGATACCTGTAATGCACCTTTATAGTCACCCAGTTACGTTGTGACGTTTGATACACCCAAGGCACTCCTACGGTATCCGGGAGTTACACGATCTCATGGTCTAAGGAAGAGATACTTGACATTGGCAAAGCTCTAGCAAACGAACTAAACGACCTTTGTGCTATGCTTAGGATTGGGTCTTGTCCATCACATCATTCTCCTAATGATGTGATCCCGTTATCAACGACATCCAATGTCCATAGCCAGGAAATCATGACTATCTGTTGATCACAACGAGCTAGTCAACTAGAGGCTCACTAGGGACATATTGAGGTCTATGTATTCACACGTGTATTACGATTTCCGGATAATACAGTTATAGCATGAATAAAAGACAATTATCATGAACAATGAAATATAATAATACTTTTATTATTGCCTCTAGGGCATATTTCCAACAGTCTCCCACTTGCACTAGAGTCACCAATCTAGTTACATTGTGATGAATCGAACACCCATAGAGTTCTGGTGTTGATCATGTTTAGCTCGCGAGAGAGGTTTAGTCAACGGATCTACGACATTCAGATCCGTATGTACTTTGCAAATTTCTATGTCTCCATCTTGAACATTTTCACGGATGGAGTTGAAACGACGCTTGATGTGCCTGGTCTTCTTGTGAAACCTGGGCTCCTTGGCAAGGGCAATAGCTCCAGTGTTGTCACAGAAGAGTTTGATTGGCCCCGACGCATTGGGTATGACTCCTAGGTCGGTGATGAACTCCTTCACCCAAATCGCTTCATGCGCTACCTCCGAGGCTGCCATGTACTCCGCTTCACACGTAGATCCCGCCACGACGCTCTGCTTGCAGCTGCACCAGCTTACTGCTCCACCATTCAACATATACACGTATCCGGTTTGTGACTTAGAGTCATCCGGATCTGAGTCGAAGCTAGCGTCAGCGTAACCCTTTACGACAAGCTCTTTGTCTCCTCCATAAACGAGAAACATGTCCTTTGTCCTTTTCAGGTACTTCAGGATATTCTTGACTGCTGTCCAGTGTTCCTTGCCGGGATTACTTTGGTATCTAGCTACCAAACTCACGACAAGGTTTACATCAGGTCTGGTACACAACATGGCATACATAATAGATCCTATGGCTGAAGCATAGGGGATGACACACATCTCTTCTTTATCTTTTGCTGTGGTCGGTGACTGAGCCGAGCTCAATCTCACACCTTGTAACATAGGCAAGAACCCCTTCTTGGACTGATCCATTTTGAACCTCTTCAAAATCTTATCAAGGTATGTGCTTTGTGAAAGACCTATGAGGCGTCTCGATCTATCTCTATAGATCTTGATGCCTAATATGTAAGCAGCTTCTGCAAGGTCCTTCATTGAAAAACACTTATTCAAGTAGGCCTTAATGCTGTCCAGAAATTCTATATTATTTCCCATCAAGTGTATGTCATCTACATATAATATGAGAAATGTTACAGAGCTCCCACTCACTTTCTTGTAAACGCAGGCTTCTCCATAAGTCTGCATAAACCCAAACGCTTTGATCATCTCATCAAAGCGAATATTCCAACTCCGAGATGCTTGCACCAGCCCATAAATGGATCGCTGGAGCTTGCATACTTTGTTAGCGTTCTTAGGATCGACAAAACCTTCCGGCTGCATCATATACAGTTCTTCCTTAAGATGCCCGTTAAGGAATGTTGTTTTGACGTCCATCTGCCATATCTCATAATCATAGTATGCGGCAATTGCTAACATGATTCGGACGGACTTTAGCTTCGCTACGGGAGAGAATGTCTCGTCGTAGTCAATCCCTTGAACCTGTCGATAACCCTTAGCGACAAGTCGAGCTTTATAGATGGTGACATTACCATCCGCGTCTGTCTTCTTCTTAAAGATCCATTTGTTTTCTATCGCTCGCCGATCATCGGGCAAGTCTGTCAAAGTCCATACTTTGTTTTCATACATGGATTCTATCTCGGATTTCATGGCTTCAAGCCATTTGTTGGAATCTAGGCCCGCCATCGCTTCTTCATAGTTCGAAGGTTCACCGTTGTCTAACAACATGATTTCCAGGACGGGGTTGCCGTACCACTCTGGTGCGGAACGTGTCCTTGTGGACCTATGAAGTTCAGTAGCAACTTGATCCGAAGTACCTTGATCATCATTATTGGTTTCCTCTTCAGTTGGTGTGGGCATCACAGGAACATTTTCCTGAGCTACACCACTTTCCCGTTCGAGAGGTAGTACTTCATCGAGTTCTACTTTCCTCCCACTTACTTCTTTCGAGAGAAACTCTTTTTCCAGAAAGCATCTGTTCTTGGCAACAAAGATTTTGCCCTCGGATCTTAAGTAGAAGGTATACCCGACAGTTTCCTTAGGGTATCCTATGAAGACGCATTTTTCCGACTTGGGTTTGAGCTTTTCAGGTTGAAGTTTCTTGACATAAGCATCGCATCCCCAAACTTTTAGAAACGACAACTTAGGTTTCTTCCCAAACCATAATTCATACGGTGTCGTATCAACGGATTTAGACGGTGCCCTATTTAAAGTGAATGTAGCTGTCTCTAGAGTGTATCCCCAAAATGATAGCGGTAAATCAGTAAGAGACATCATAGACCGCACCATATCCAATAGAGTGCGATTACGACGTTCGGACACACCGTTTCGCTGAGGTGTTCCAGGCGGCGTGAGTTGTGAAACGATTCCACATTTCCTTAAGTGTGTGCCAAATTCGTGACTTAAATATTCTCCTCCATGATCTGATCGTAGGCACTTTATCTTTCGGTCACGTTGATTCTCCACCTCATTCTGAAATTCCTTGAACTTTTCAAAGGTCTCAGACTTGTGTTTCATTAAGTAGACATACCCATATCTACTTAAGTCATCAGTTAGAGTGAGAACATAACGATATCCTCCGCGAGCCTCAACGCTCATTGGACCGCACACATCGGTATGTATGATTTCCAATAAGTTGGTTGCTCGCTCCATTGTTCCGGAGAACGGAGTCTTGGTCATCTTGCCCATGAGGCATGGTTCGCACGTGTCAAACGATTCATAATCAAGAGACTCTAAAAGTCCATCGGCATGGAGCTTCTTCATGCGCTTGACACCAATGTGACCAAGGCGGCAGTGCCACAAGTATGTGGGACTATCGTTATCAACTTTACATCTTTTGGCATCTACACTATGAACATGTGTAATATTACGCTCGAGATTCATTAAGAATAAACCATTGACCATCGGAGCATGACCATAAAACATATCTCTCATATAAATCGAACAACCATTATTCTCAGACTTACATGAGTAGCCATCTCGTATTAAACGAGATCCAGATACAATGTTCATGCTCAAACTTGGCACTAAATAACAATTATTAAGGTTCAAAACTAATCCCGTAGGTAAATGTAGAGGCAGCGTGCCGACGGCAATCACATCGACTCTGGAACCATTCCCGATGCGCATCGTCACCTCGTCCTTCGCCAGTCTCCGTTTATTCCGCAGCTCCTGCTGTGAGTTACAAATATGAGCAACGGCATCGGTATCAAATACCCAGGAGTTACTACGAGTACTGGTAAGGTACACATCAATTACATGTATATCAAATATACCTTTGGTTTTGCCAGCCTTCTTATCTGCTAAGTATTTGGGGCAGTTCCGCTTCCAGTGACCCTTCCCCTTGCAATAAAAGCACTCAATCTCAGGCTTAGGTCCATTCTTTGACTTCTTCCCGGTAACTGGCTTACCAGGCGCGGCAACCTCCTTGCCGTCCTTCTTGAAGTTCTTCTTACCCTTGCCCTTCTTGAACCTAGTGGTCTTATTGACCATCAACACTTGATGTTCTTTCTTGATTTCAACCTCTGCTGACTTCAGCATCGAGAACACTTCAGGAATGGTCTTTTCCATCCCCTGCATGTTGTAGTTCATCACAAAGCTCTTGTAGCTTGGTGGGAGCGACTGGAGGATTCTGTCAATGACCGCCTCATCTGGGAGGTTAATGTTCAGCTGGGTCATACGGTTGTGCAACCCAGACATCTTCAGGATGTGCTCACTGACAGAACTGTTTTCCTCCATCTTACAACTGTAGAACTTGTCGGAGACATCATATCTCTCGACCCGGGCATGAGCTTGGAAAACTAGTTTCAGCTCTTCGAACATCTCATATGCTCCGTGATGCTCAAAACGCTTTTGGAGCCCCGGTTCTAAGCTGTAAAGCATGCCGCACTGAACGAGGGAGTAATCATCAGCGCGAGTTTGCCAAGCATTCATAATGTCTTGGTTCTCTGGGACGGGAGCGTCACCTAGCGGTCCTTCTAGGACATATTGTTTCCTGGCAGCTATGAGGATGATCCTCAGGTTCCGGACCCAGTCCGTATAGTTGCTGCCATCATCTTTCAGCTTGGTTTTCTCTAGGAACACGTTGAAGTTCATGTTGACATGAGCGTTGGCCATTTGATCTATAAGACATATTTGCAAAGGTTTTAGACTAAGTTCATGATAATTAAGTTCTAATCAAATTATGAACTCCCACTCAGATTAGACATCCCTTTAGTCATCTAAGTGTTACACGATCCGAGTCGACTAGGCCGTGTCCGATCATCACGTGAGACGGACTAGTCATCGTCGGTGAACATTCTCATGTTGATCGTATCTTCCATATGACTCGTGTTCGACCTTTCGGTCTCCGCGTTCCGAGGCCATGTCTACACATGCTAGGCTCGTCAAGTTAACCCTAAGTGTTTTCGCTGTGTAAAACTGTCTTACACCCGTTGTATGTGAACGTAAGAATCCATCACACCCGATCATCACGTGGTGCTTAGAAGCGACGAACTGTAGCAACGGTGCACAGTTAGGGGAGAACACTTCTTGAAATTTTTGTAAGGGATCATCTTATTTACTACCGTCGTCCTAAGTAAACAAGATGCATAAACATAATAAACATCACATGCAATTATATAGTTGTGACATGATATGGCCAATATCATATAGCTCCATTGATCTTCATCTTCGGGGCTCCATGATCATCTTGTCACCGGCTTGACACCATGATCTCCATCATCATGATCTCCATCATCGTGTCTTCATGAAGTTGTCACGCCAACGACTACTTCTACTTCTATGGCTAACGCGTTTAGCAATAAAGTAAAGTGAGTTACATGGCGTTCTTCAATGACACGCAGGTCATACAAAAACTAAAGACAACTCCTATGGCTCCTGCCAGTTGTCATACTCATCGACATGCAAGTCGTGAATCCTATTACAAAGAACATGATCTCATACATCACAATTCATCATTCATCACAACTTCTGGCCATATCACATCACATGATCAATCGCTGCAAAAACAAGTTAGACGTCCTCTAATTGTTGTTGCATCTTTTACGTGGCTGCAATTGGGTTCTAGCAAGAACGTTTTCTTACCTACGAATAACCACAACGTGATTTTGTCAACTTCTATTTACCCTTCATAAGGGCCCTTTTCATCGAATCCGCTCCAACTAAAGTGGGAGAGACAGACACCCGCCAGCCACCTTATGCAACTAGTGCATGTCAGTCGGTGGAACCGGTCTCACGTAAGCGTACGTGTAAGTTTGGTCCGGGCTGCTTCATCCCACAATACCGCCGAAGCAAGAGAAGACTAGTAGAGGCAAGTAAAATGACAAAATCCACGCCCACAACAAAATTGTGTTCTACTCGTGCAAAGAGAACTACGCATAAACCTGGCTCTGATACCACTGTTGGGGAACGTTGCAGAAAATTAAAATTTTTCCTACGGTTTCACCAAGATCCATCTATGAGTTTATCTAAGCAACGAGTCAAGGGAGAGAGTTTGCATCTACATACCACTTGTAGATCACGAGCGGAAGCTAGCCAAGGGGATGGTGATGATGGAGTCGTACTCGAACGTGATTCGGATCACCGATGTCCAAGTGCTGAACGGACAACACCTCCGCGTTCAACACACGTACGGGACGGGAGACGTCTCCTCCTTCTTGATCCAGCAAGGGGGAAGGAGAGGTTGAGGAAGATTGCTCCAACGGCAGCACGACGGCGTGGTGTAGTTGGTGCAGCAGTACTCCGACAGGGCTTCGCCAAGCATATACGGAGGAGGAGAGGTGTTGGGGAGGGGAGGGGCTGCGCCTTGGCTTGTGTTAAGCTCCCATGCGCCTCCCCACTATATATAGGGGTGGAGGGGCTGGTTTCTTGCCCTCCAAGTCCATTGGGGCGTTGGCCAAGGTGGGAGGAAAGAAATCCCATCATTTCCTTCCCCACCGATTGTTATCCCCCCTTTTTAGGGATCTTGATCTTATCCCTTCGGGATATGATCTTATTCCTTCTAAGGGGGGATCTTGGTGCGCCTTGACCAGGGGTGTGGGGCCTTTCCCCCACTACTCACGTTCATGTGGGTCCCCCATGCAGGTGGGCCCCACTCCGGAACCTTCTAGAACCTTCCCGGTACAATACCGAAAAATCCCGAACATTTTCCGGTGGCCAAAATAGGACTTCCCATATATAAATCTTTACCTCCGGACCATTCCGGAACTCCTCGTGACGTCCGGGATCTCATCCGGGACTCCGAACAACATTCGGTAACCACATACAAACTTCCTTTATAACCCTAGCATCATCGAACCTTAAGTGTGTAGACCCTACGGGTTCGGGAGACATGTAGACATGACCGAGACGTTCTCCGGTCAATAACCAACAGCGGGATCTGGATACCCATGTTGGCTCCCACATGCTTCTCGATGTTGTCATCGGATGAACCACGATGTCGAGGATTCGATCAAACCCTGTATACAATTCCCTTTGTCAATCGGTACGTTACTTGACCGAGACTCGATCGTCGGTATCCCAATACCTTGTTCAGTCTCGTTACCGGCAAGTCACTTTACTCGTACCGTAATGCATGATCTCGTGGCCAACACTTTGGTCACCTTGAGCTCATTATGATGATGCATTACCGAGTGGGCCCAGAGATACCTCTCCGTCATACGGAGTGACAAATCCCAACCTCGATCCGTGTCAACCCAACAGCTACTTTCGGAGATACCTGTAATGCACCTTTATAGTCACCCAGTTACGTTGTGACGTTTGATACACCCAAGGCACTCCTACGGTATCCGGGAGTTACACGATCTCATGGTCTAAGGAAGAGATACTTGACATTGGCAAAGCTCTAGCAAACGAACTAAACGACCTTTGTGCTATGCTTAGGATTGGGTCTTATCCATCACATCATTCTCCTAATGATGTGATCCCGTTATCAACGACATCCAATGTCCATAGCCAAGAAATCATGACTATCTGTTGATCACAACGAGCTAGTCAACTAGAGGCTCACTAGGGACATATTGAGGTCTATGTATTCACACGTGTATTACGATTTCCGGATAATACAGTTATAGCATGAATAAAAGACAATTATCATGAACAATGAAATATAATAATACTTTTATTATTGCCTCTAGGGCATATTTCCAACAGTGGCACACCCTACGCGCAGTTTCAGGGTCCTCTCGGGTGGCGCACGCATATATTCTTCCTGATGTGGGATGCCCTACTGCGCATTTTCCGGGTCCTCCTCAGTCGTAGCGCCGAAGCAAGTAAATGAGTCTTCAAATCACAAAAGACCACCTTTCCTGCCGAGTACATCAGTGAAGCACGGTGGCTAGCTAGTTGGGCTAGTTCGACCGATTATCTAGGCCGCCGCCACATTTGTTTTTTCACCCCTTTTTTTATCTACTTGCCGGCAGGTAAATTTGAATATCCACCGCGGCGTTGCTCTGGTGTTTGGGTGCGGCAGGATTTTTATTTTTTTGATTGACAGGAGCAGGCGCAGTAGGATTTTTAATTTTTTGATTGACGGGAGCAGGCGCAGCAGCAATTAGTCATGATGACTCCGCCTGTACCCACTGCTTCCTGATGTGAGAAGTCGTCGACTAGTGTTTTACCGTGGTGAAAACCAAAAGATTCCCTGCTCCCTCCGCCTTCCCGTAGATTGCATTGCCTTTCAGCCGTTTCGCCCCCTTTGCTTCCTCTCCCCATTGCTTCTACCTGGTGCCATGGCGGTGCAGCAGATCACGGAGTCTGAGGTGAGGCTCCTGACACAGGAGCTCCATGCCAAGGATGCAGAGCTCAGGTCCAAGGACGTGGAGCTCCGTGAGCTCAAGGAGGAGAGGAGTGCCATGCTCCTCCGTTATGTGCGGGAGTTCATGGAGCTTCAAAAGCGGCAGGCGTCCACCACAGAGATGCTCGAGGCGTCGGTGGTGTTGCTTCAGAAAGCGGGAGATACGATAGGCAGTCAGGGGAGACGGCTGGAGTGCGAGCGGGCCGATCATGACAAGGTCCAGGATCACCTCAGCCACTTGGTGAACCAAGTTGCCACGCACGTGTTGCGGCTACGCGATGCCTACCATCGTGCCAGCGCGACGATGTCGGCCGTCGGGCTAAACCCTCTGCATGGGCATGTCCATGTCTCGGTGCAACATGACCGTTGGATCAAACTCAGACCGTGCAGATCAGTCACTGTAGCACAAAGCGTGTGGGTGTGTTTGGTTGCATTCTCATCTCAATATAGTTGTTTCCTCTTCGTGTATTTTTGTCAGCCTACTAGTGTGGACTCATGCACCCTTCATGCACTCTGCCAAACACCCAAAAGTGGGTCGAGAAGGGAACTTTTGCTCCCATCCCGTGCACCCTTCATACACCCTGCCTAACACTATTCCTGCTTGATGTGGTTCATGTTTCATGGAGTATTGTAGCACCATACTCTTCGTGCGCTGTGGACCTAGTTCTGTTAACATTGATCTCACCGTCCATTCTCGACCAGACAGTCGAAAAAGCGGTACTATGTTACATATAGGAGTAGTTGACATGCGCACAACATCATTTGTTATCGTCATATCTTACTACACTAGCAACAAGATTGTGTAGTACTGACGTATGAACCACTGCACATGCCTAGTAGTAGGAGCACTGTGTATGTTCAAGTGGCTACCGTGTTTCGCACTCCTCCATCGTAAGAGTGGAAACACTTGCTGTAATCATTTTTTTCTTTTGAAAAACAGTGGACACGCTCTACCGTGCGGATCCTCCTCCAGCCATGCACTAAATTACTCACTTTTGCCGGCGTGTGGGACAGCCAGCATCGGGGTCCACCAACCATGCACTAAATTACTCCGTAGTAGAATGACGGTAGACTACCCCGATCGAAGTGCCGCAGTAATGCCCAATGAGCCGTCAAATCACAAAACCCCCTCCTTTCCAGCAGTAAGTTGGACGGACGAAGCAACCATCATTTCACTCTTCTCTCTCAGCTTTGTCTCTACCCAACCCTCGCTTCTGCCTCATCTTTTTCCTCATTTCTTCAAGAAAACCCCGACCTGCTTCTGCCATTGTTCTTCTCTCCCAAAGAAGGAAAGGTGAGCGCATAAATGGTGTTGATTCTGGCCAAGGCCCGGTCTTGCAACCCCGAGACTGATCCTATAACTCCCTCTATTTTCTTCTTTTGGGTTTGTGATTATGGTTTCTTTTCTTTTATTTATGTTTGACAGTTTCTTGATGGACGCTGGTGCACCGGTCGAAGTGATGTCTATGCCTCCGGCCAAAACCATCGAGGCTCATGGTACGAAGAAGCGCAAGCACCCCACCAAGACTACCGCAGACAAGCTCAAAGCCATCGCCCTGTCCAAGCCCCCCTCTCCGGGATCCCTCATTAAGCAAGTCCAGGTAATATCTCTTCTTGACGATCTTTTTCTCGATCTTGATCGTGTTTTTTCATCTAACACACAGTACTAGTACTAGTAGTACAACTTTCTGGGTGATCTTGCATGTGATTTTTGTGTGCCAAATGACGATTCTAAATTCCTCTTTTGACCAAAACATGCGAGAGGTTGACACTGATTTCTTATAGATTACTTTCAACTACTCCCTCTGTCCCAAATTTCTTGTCTTAGATTTGTCTAGATATGGATGTATCTAATACTAAAATGTGACTTGATACATCAGTATCTAGACAAATCTAAGACAAGAATTTTGGGATGGAGGGAGTACTTTATGAACATCAATGCAACTTTTTAAGAGGGCATATTTGCCTCAGTAACTTGTGTTATGGATGTTGCATGTAATCCCTCTGCTCTCATGCCTTTGAAGACATGTTCTAGTGTCTTTGTTCACTCATTTCTGTGCGTATATGTAGTCATATATGGAGTATAATATCGAAAATCATCTTATATTTATGAACAGAGGTAGTAATAAATTATGGTTTCTGTTTGAATTAGAACCAGGTCCGCGGTGGAGATGAAGTTCTCAAAGTCATGCCGTGTGAACTGGAAGACCTGATGATAAGTTCTACTGCTAAACTATCCAGCTACTGTGTCCTTGTCGCCACATGTCCTGAACTAGTGTTTTCCTGTAGCATTGTTGTCAGGCGTGTTCTCGAGGCTGTACTTGACCACAACAATTTCCTGGCTGTGCCTTCGATTACGAAGGGTGTGGTTCTTGTAAAGCTTCCCAACAAATCTGATGCGGCATGTCTTCATCATCATGTTTATGAGTGGAAAGACCACTCTGTTAGGTTCTCCAAGGTTGACAAGATGGTGATGGTGCATGTAGACATCTCACACGAAGTCCATGGCCTAGTCAGTTATGCAGGGTTCATCCCGTAGGTCGGTGGCAAAAAATAGTCTGCAGAGTTTAGTTAGTGCAACTTTGCTTGTCTGTAGTAAGTACTATTGTTCAGTACTTGATTTGTGTTTGTGAACCCTGTATTGTTTATTAGTACTGCCGCTTTTGGTGTGTGGGCAGTCCTGAGAACGGTCTATGTTAATGTCTGTCCACTCAATTCAGTCTGTATATTTTGAAGTATCCATATCATATTTTTTGTGAGGACGGTCTATCAATTATGGTTACACTCCAATATCTGTATGCATTGCAGGGTTTATCGGACCCACCAAGATTTCCAGCCCCATGGATGTTCGGTCCATACGATTTGTCATGACCTTTGGACTGTCCTGCTTGTGGGAGTAGGTGGGGCCCCTACATGCCACGCGTAGTTGAATGATCAATCTTCTGTTTAGTACTTCAACATAGTGATTTCCTGGTAAGGATTCACTCATGTCTCATCAAGTAAATCTTATTGATTTACTGTCTAAATCTTATTGATTTAATGTCATGTTTTCTTTCTTTTCCTGTAATTTTACGATGCAGGTTTTGCCATGTGACATTCATCACAGAATAAACCGTTTGGCTTGCTCTACGATGGCTATTTTTGCAGGTTTCACTTCTTATGTCGTGTCAGTAACGAAGGCACTGTCCATCACTTATATTACTGGAAAAAATTGGATCAGTCTGTTGTCTGAGTACAAGCTGAATCCCTATGATGAACTGCAGTTTGGTTTAACAAAAACGCCACAATTAGTCCTTCTCGCGTTTAAAAGAAATGAAGAAAAAGACTAGATCACGGTCACAGATCACGGGCACAAATCGAGCACCGACAGTTGCACTAGCACTGACAGCGGCAGCAGCTCAGTCTGATCCAGCTGAGGATTGGGCATCGACCGCGTCAGCGGATCAGTATGATCTACCGGAGGATCAGACATCGACACCGGCACCAGCTCTACAAGGAGCACCATCTCCAGCAGCAGCAGCGGCTTCGGCACCTGCACCAACACTTGCACTTGCATCAGCTCTGGCCCGTGCAGTTGCACCGGCAACAGACTGGGTTGCAGTTCGCACTTCATATACCAAAATCCTTACAAAAACCGACATGTCCACCTTCTTGGTAAGCATTGGCCGCCCAAGTGCTTCGTTCTTTTTTCTTTCCATGTTGTTTCACATGATTCACTGTGTTGATCTAACTGTTTGGGTATGTCTTCTTGTTTGCAAACAGAGAATTCCTAGAGCAACGAGGGAGTCGTTCAACAATCCGGGCGACCGCGCCCAAGTTTCTCTTACCATGCACAGCCTTGGTGTGAATGAACTTGTTCAATATATCGTAAGTACAAAGGATGGTCGCATGATGATTGATGCTAAAGGATGGTCAAGGTTCAAATCTAAATCATATCTTGCGGTAGGGGATGATGTCAAAACCGAACTTTCTCGGCAAGGAGAGCTGGTCCAAATCAACTTTGAAATTCTTCAGTACCAGCACGCAACTGCCTAACTGATCAATCCTCCGAGAGGTTTTGATGTAATAATCTGGCATGGTGAAACAAGTGTCCTGTGTGTATAAGTAGTACAATAGTATTATTTATCACATGGTATATCATTGATAGAATTGCAACTCTGATTGCTGGTTAGGAACTGTCGTTCGATTTCATTCCAACAACTGTCGTGCTTTATTCAATTTCGTGTATTCGCCTTGCGATAGCATCTAAAACCAGCGCCGTACCGATTGCTTGCAATATGAAAAGCGCTGAGGTAGAACACATGGGCCCCCAAACATGCAGGGTCGGCCTGCGGCCCAAAGTCCAGAACCTGGTTTCAAGAAGCACTAGTTCAGTGCAGAAGTGGGGTCCTCCTCCTGCTGTGGGTTGGGCGAAGATGAATGTTGATGCTGCGTTATCTCGCAATGGTGAAAGGGGAGCCCTGGCAGTTGTGAGCCGGGATCATACAGGCTTCTTCCTTGGAGCATCGGCACTGGTGTGCGAAAGTGTTACTGATTCAGAGATCTTAGAGGCAATGGCATGTTGCGAGGGGCTATCACTGTCTCTTGACTTAAACCTGCAACAATTTCTGATTAGCACCGATTGTTCAGCAACAGTCAAGCATATCGGAGAGGCATACTTGGGGCCCAGCAAAGTTATTATGGACGAGGTCAAGATGAAGAAGAATATGTTCCAAACCATGGAGATCATACATGAAAAACACGAGTGTAATGTTGAAGCGCATGTGCTCGCACAAGCTGCTACTTCTTTGCCCTGTGGGCGCCATCTTTGGCTCACAGGAACCCCCGAAATTATTTGTATACCTATGACTGTTAATCTTCAATAAAGAAACTTTTATCCCTCAAAAAAACATGTGAGTATTATATTCTCAGCTGAACCTCCATAATGCCCGTGTGTTGCAGAGGGAGTATTTTTCTCGGCAAGGTGAGCCTGTGATATAAAAGATTTGTATATTTCTTTACAGAGGGAGTATCTCTCTGTCAAAATATATATTTATGTGTAACTAGTTACTCCTATCTTTCTACTTCCTTTCGCTGATATGTGGGGCAACCGGCAACGGGGTCCACGTGCCATATGCACAAATTAGAGTGCACAACTTCATGGTAGACACACCCCGGTCGTAGCGCCGCAGTAATGCCCAATGAGCCGTGAAATCACAACCCCCCCTTTCCAGCTTTAGCAGTAAGCTGGACGGACGAAGCGGCAATATTTCACTGGGCCTGAATCCCTTTCTCCCTCGTCTGCTTGTTCAGAGAAAACCCCCTCTCGGCGATTGCATAGGGTTTTCTCATGGAGAACCAGGTACGAATTCTTCATCCATCCCCGATAAACCCAAGTCCCTTGGTCGCAGGTAATCCTAGGATGGCAGACGCCGCCATTGATGCATTTTTCTTCCTACTGAATCTAGTGTGTTTCATTTGCAGTGCCCAAAGTGCGAGTACCCTACAGGTTTCTGCGCCCTCGGCGAGACGCCACACTTGTTCCTTCTCATCCTAACACAGCATTTTGAAATGCGCACAGTATGTTCCTAGAATCCTCTTTTCTATCCGGGAGGGTGCGGGTTTTTTGAACATGCTGTGTTCTCATATTATTTTTCCTGCAGTGTATTATTTGCTCTGCCAGAACACATGTACTCAAGATGCTCGGCCTTGCCATAACTGAATACACTAGTTTAATGGTCACAGTGAAGACAAGCCATGGATATAAGTTCCGAGTTGGGTTCATGAACCAAGAAGATTGCTGCTTTTTTTATGGGCGAACTTGGATAAACTTTCTCAAGTGTTACGGACTGAAAGTTGGCGCATGAATGTTGATGGAAATAGCAGAGCTGGTCTCATCTTCACTGCGATCTTCCACCCTAACATCGTTCCAATTGTTCATCCATGTTAGTTTTGTATCTGGTTCTTGCTTGTTGCCTCGATTTCTTCTTAATCCACCTATTCTGTCTCACTAATCACAATTTAACTTTAGAAGTAGCAACGAATCTCTCACAAAGATGCTACTTCTAACTAATATTTTCTTATAATTGGTGGCACGTGTATGTTTTTTCAGAGTAAAGCAGTCTGCTCATTTGTTACTCTGTAATAACTCGGCTGTTACTAATGGCACTGAAGTTGACTGGATCGACATCCACAAGTTCCTACACTTTATTGATCGTCTTGAGGTCCTTGTGGGGCATTTCAATGGTGGAAGGACACGTGGGATATGTGTGCCACTGCTGCACTCGTTGAACAGGTCCAACTGTGTCGAGAAACTTATGGTACGAGCTGTTTTCTGTTATATATGTTGTTCATAAACTATTGCTTATACACAGTTTTATAGCTGTGATCTTCTTGAAACAGGAACTGCCGAGTTCTATTGTTCCTATACAGATGCCTGACCATGGTCGGGCCAGACTTGCGCTTGGTCACAACATGATGTTTATGTCGACCTACTCAATTCCCCTTGGAGGTGAAAAGATACTTATTCATGGGTGGTCTCACATAATGAAGGCCCGTCCATCTTGGAGAATAGGACAGAAGATTATGTTCATGCTTTTCCATGGCTCTAAAGAGAATATCCTGTTTATTGACCACGTTGCGAGATGAAGCTGCTTTCAGAAGGTTGTGGATGCGCGGGGTGGTGCCTGGGCCTTGTCCTTGTCCTGGGGCTTGGCGGCCTCACCCTTGGTTAACTGTAGGCGAAGTAGCACTGTTCGAGGCGTGCTTTGTACGGTTGAACCTGTATAAGTACTCATACTGCTTTCAGCTTTGGTTGTTAAGTGTCCTTGCTAGTTTCAGTTAAGGTTGTTAAGTACTACAGTCTGTCGTGTTTCTTCAGTCCTGTCTTCCTCCAGCCGCCAAAACCAAACCAGCGCCGGCGGGACCGCCTGCTTCCGCCTCCCACGGCTGGCTGCGCCTCAGCACACGCATCGCCGCCCCACCGTCTCCTAAATCGTTAACGCCGACGTCCTCCGCGCGCTTTGGTGCGCTCGCCGCGGCGCCGCCCTCTCGTGTTGTCAACATGGTCAACAAACAACAGGAATCGGCAGAAGTACGTGGAGAGTATGACAGTAGGGGCCCACCACGTCAGCGTATGGAAAAATAAAATGCTTCCTCCTAGTGTTTTCCTGACATCTGGGACCCACGACGTTGGGAGCGTATATAGTCAATAGACAAGAGAACAGCACAAGATCGGCTGACATCTGGGACGTAGCTACTCGAGCAGTATTTTTTTGTTTTGTATTGTTGAGACGGAGCAGGGTTTGAACTGGGCTGTGGCCCGTCCAGCCCAGGCTTATATTTTATGTTCAGCATGTGACCAGCCCAGCTATTTTTTCTTTGTGAAAATGAGCCCAGTTTATTTTTTCTGAAGAATACCCAATCCAGGCCTACTTATTTTTGTACGCCCTGATGGGCTGCAACTCTTTCAAGACGCCTGCAAATCTTGAAAGTAATATGAAATGGGTTGTAAATATAAAAACAGATGACAAATTGGCAATTACTTTATAATTTCTGAATTTTATTACATTTTCAGATTCCTATTTCACTGGGCATTAACCTAATTTAAATATATCTTCAAAGTACTTTAAATCTGGCTGGACATTTCGGTATTAAAAATAGTTTGGAACCCATAGAAATATGCGAAGTTGGCCCTGGCCAACCAAAAAAAATGACTGCAATAAATTGCATAAGAAGTTGCCATGAGCTACATATAAATTATTAAAAATAGAGTGAGTGGTCTGACTTGTGGGCCTGTTTAGTTGACGCGTATGCAAGATTTCTTTAGTTATTATATAGGTCAACAAACCATTCTAGCAGATGTAACCGTTGGATGTCAATCCAATGGCCGTTGTGTTTCTTCAATCTCTGATCTTCTTGCTCCAGCCGCCAAAGCAGCGCCGGCGGGACCGCCTACTCCCGCCTCCCATGGCCGGCTGTGCTGCCCCGCAGGCCTCAGTGCCCCTACTACTCCCACCGCTGGCCAGGGCATCCCTCTACTCACCCACACCCCCTGTTATTCTACGGCGACGGCAGCCTCACACCGCAGCCGAACCGGTGAACGCTCCTACTCCTCTCCGGGTGGGCATCCACTGCCGCATCTTCCCCGGCTCAGCGTCGTCCCCTTCCTATGCCTCGCCGCCATCCACCACCGTGGTGCTCTCGGCGTGGCGTGGTCAATGTGGTCAACGACCGACTTCCATCGAAACAGTACTGTACGTGGAGAGGCTGATAGCTGGGTCCACGACAGCCGTAAGGAAGTGCCTCCTTATTGCGCGCAAAATAATTATTCCTCCACCTGACAGCGGGGACCCACCAGACGGGTCACCAGTATTTTGCAAAAAAAATCGTTTCCCCCTGACTACGGGGACCTACCAGACGGGCCATCGTATTTCGCAAAAAAAACGTCCCCCCCCCCTCCGCTGTCAGGTCGGACCCACCAGAAGTGCCTCCTTATTACGCACAAAAAAATGAATACTCCCCCGTCTAGCTGGGACCCACCTTGGTGGGAGGCTGACTTGTGGGCCTACTAAGTTGATGGGGACGAAGGGCTTTGTCAACTTAGTCAATATGAACGATTCTAGCTCTAGTGACCGTACGATGTCCATCCAACGGCCGTAGTGCTTCTTCAACCTCTGGTCTTCTTGCTCCATCCGCCCAAAGCAGCGCCGGTCGTGCCGCATGCTCGTGCCTCCTGTGGCCGGTTGTGCTGCCGTGGAGGCCTCACCGCCCCCTACTATTCCCACCGCTGGCCAGGCCCTGCGGCGACGGCAGCCTCACACCGCAGCCGAACCAGTGAACCCTTGTACCCCTCTCCGCTCGGGCTTCCACTGCCGCGTCTTCCCTGGCTCCGCGCCGTCCCCTTCCTAGGCCTCGCCGTCATCCACCGCCGTGGTGCTCTCGGCACAGCATGGTCAATGTGGTCAACGACCGACTTCCATCGGAAGAGTACTATGCGTGGAGACGCTGATAGCTGGGTCCACGGCCACAGCAAGGAAGTGCCTCCTTATTACGCGCAAAATAATTATTCCTCCACCTGACAGCGGGGACCCACTGGACGGGCCACCGTATTTCACGAAAAAACATTTGCTCCTGACTGCTGGGACCCATGTCGGGGGTTTGGTGCGACATATGCCAACGGATGGCTTATCATGGTGGGGGCGAGTAGAACGTCGCCGGTGCCTGGAAACGGGATGAGGCGAAGACATGCACGCCGACGAATCTTACCCAGCTTCGGGGCTCTCCGGGGAGATAATACCCCTACTGCTGCTCTGCGGGGTCTCCGCATGATCACTATGGCCAAAGTGTTTACACGGTTGCTCCTTGAGCTGTTTTCTGGTGGTAGGAGAGGGCAAGGCTAGCTCTCTCCCTTCTATATGATTTGGTCTAGAGCTAATGGGTTCCAACCCTTTGCATGGGTGCCCTGGGGGTTTTATATAGGCCTACCCCCCAGGGGTACTATGGTAATCCGGCTGAGCGCGGGCCCAACCGTTAGTGTCTCTGGCCTTCGTCTTCTCTGCCGACCGCTGGGGCCCGCCGACTGGTGGGCCCCGCCGACTAGCCGGGTACGGAGCCGACAAGCTGCGTCCGCCGCTGGCGGGTCTTGCCAGCCGCTGCTTACTGTAGCCGTGCTTCTGATGACACGGGCTTGATTATGAGGTCATGGAAACAGCCCCGCCGCCCGGCGGGCGATCACTGTTGCCTCTCCCCATCACATCTTGGCGCGTGGGCCCCGGGGGAGGGCTCGGCCGACTCCCCCGAGCTGACTCCCGATGGGTCCGACTGGTGGTTCTCCTGCCGTCTCCCGAGGTCTCACTGACTGGTGGGGACTGCTGCCTCCAGGCCATACAGACAAGCCGTCATGGGTGCAGGATTCGGCCCTGCGGTGCTGATGTCAGGGCCGGCATGGCAACAGTGCCACGCCGCACGGAGATCTTCTGGGGTACGGCGTGCTGTGGCCATGCCTGCCCTTGGTGAGGGGCGGGGTGGGCTTCGCTGTAGCCATGCCCCTGCCTCGTCCCCTTTGATGAGGTCATGGGGTTTGTTGGAGTCGCGGGCCGACTCCCCAAAGCCGGCTTCTCTAGAAGTCGTCCCTGGGACTCGGCCGTGAGCGGGCAGATGGCCGTCTTGCCATCGACTCCTCAGGAGGCGGCTCTTCGTCCTGGGGTCTTTGAGGGGCGCAGCCCGCCCCGATGTCTTGAAAGGTTCTGGGACCCGGGTTGGCCTACCCGTGGCCCATTACTCCGACAACCCACTAGCTACATCTTCGCACGCAAGGAAGTGCCTGACAGTCGGGACCCACCTGGTCGAAGCGTACGTAGCGTTGTCATTCTGGTCGCGAACGTGTACGTACATATATACTGGTCGATGTAGAGGCACGCACATGTCATAGTAGAGGCGCGCACGTAGCATGTACACGTACGTACAGCGGCCAGGGTGCAAGAATGAAAATACGGCCACGTATGTGTACATACGGGCGGGGTCTCGAACGCCTACTCGCGCATACGTACGGCCAGGGCTTGTGTACATGGCTGGGTCGGAACGGAGAAACAACGTCGTCGTCGTGTTCATGGGGAGGCAACGGAATGCGTCGTGTTCACCGGGAGGCCTTGGATGGAACATGTGATGGAAACGAGGCCTGGCGTACCGCAGAACGGAGGAAACGGCCTTGTGTTCGACCGGCCACGTTCTAAACGGGATCCTGTTCATCGGGAGGGGTCTGGCGTACCGCAAAACGGAGGAAACGGACCTCCTACGGTCGAAACGGGGGTCCTGTTGATCGGGAGGGGTGTGGCGTACCGCAAAACGGACGAAACAGACTTGTGTTGGAGTGCTACAGTCGAAACGGGGGTCCTGTTCATCAGGAGGGGTGTGGCGTACCGCAAAACGGGACTCCACGGGATACTGTTCATCTCCACCGTCGACCCTCTCCAGCCTCCACGAGCTACTGTTCATCCACCGTCGACCTCCTCTAGCCTCCACCTGCGACTGTTCATCCAGCCTCCACCGCGCGCTACTCCACTGGCTACTGTTCAACCAACCCTCTCCACGGGCTCCTATTCAACCACCCCTCCACGGGCTACTGTTCATCCTGCCCTCCACCGTCTACTATTCATCCTGCCCTCCACGGGGTGGTCCTGTTCATCCAGCCCTCCACGGGGTCCTGTTCATCCAGCCCCAACCGACTCGATCGATCGGGGTCCTGTTCATCCATAGGCAACACCACGGGGTCCTATTCATCCAACCCCCCCCCCCCGCCGCAACGCCCACTGTTCATCTAGAGGCAGCATCGATTGGCTTCAGTTAGTAGCAGTAGCGAAGGAATCGCTCGATCGGGTTCAGTGAACAACCATCGATCGATCTCTCAGGTTCAGTAACGCGTAGCCTACAGTGCAATCGCTCGGGTTCAGCTAGAGCCAACGCCTCGCACATGCGCACGTACGTGTATGAGAGAAACGCGCACCGCTCGGCCCCCGACCTCCCACCGTAACCGGGAACTCCTCGAAATTTTCCTCCCCCTCGCTTCTACCATGGTTTTTTCCGTCATGGACGGCCCAAAGAATGTCATGCAGCTGTGTCTCCGGCCCGCCCAGGACGAAAAGCCCATTATCTGTCATGATTTTTTGTCATAGAAGTAGGAGCCCACCACATCTATGATGATACCGAGTTTTGTCACAATTATTGTCATAGAAGTGTCATATGTATGACAGAAAAAAATTTCATTTGGCCCAAAATGTCACGGATGTGTCTTTTTTGTAGTGCATGGAGGAGGAAGCACAAGGGGGATAACCTCTCCTCCTCTCTCTCAGTGGCGCCGGAGTGCCATCGGGAGGGGAATCATCGCCGCGGTGATTGTGTTCATCAACATCACCATCATCATCACCATCCTCCTCTCTTTTGCGTGGTCCACTCTCCCACACCCCGCTGTAATCCCTACTTGAACATGGTGCTTTATGCCACATATTATGATCCAATGATGTGTTGCCATCCTATGATGTTTTGAGTAGATATCCTTTGTCTTCGGGTTGATTGATGATCTAGATTGGTATGAGTTGTATGTTTTATTTTGGCATTGTCCTATTGTGCCCTCCATGTCGCGCATGCGTGAGAGATTCCCAATGTAGGCAGTTGCAATACGTTCATGATTCGCTTATCGTGGGTTGCTTGAGTGACAGAAGCATAAACCCGAGTAAGGGGGTTGTTGCGTATGGGATAAAGGGGACTTGATGCTTTAATGCTACGGTTGGGTTTTACCTTAATGATCTTTAGTAGTTGTGGATGCTTGCTAGAGTTCCAATCATAAACGCATATGATCCAAGAATATAAAGTATGTTAGCTTATGCCTTTCCCTCATATGAAATTGCAATGACGACTAATTGCCTAGGATAATTTCGCACACCGACCCATCATTATTCCACACTCGCTATTTATAATATTCAGTAGTATATTCTAACTTTATGATAACAGCCCCTACTTTTATATTTTATCTCTTCGATATCATGCAAAGTTATGCTCTTCATACCCACAACATAATTTTATTTCTCGTTTCTAGTTCGAAGCAAACGTTCGGTGTACGTAGAGTCATATCAGTGGCAGATAGGACTTGAGAGAATATTGATCTTACCTTTAGCTCCTTGTGGGTTCGACACTCCATACTTATCACTTCCACCATTGGGAATTTCTACGACGATTCCCTACACTTGGGGATTATCAAGCTCTTTCCTGGCGCGGTTGCCGGGGAGCAATAGCATGGGGTTGATATTCTCGTGTGTGCTTGTTTGCTTTCTTCACTAAGTATATTTTGTTTTTTCCTTTTGTTTCTATTTAGTTGTGGGTGAAAGATACAACTTTTTTAAAATAATGAAAATACAAAAAAAATTAGTTGCCTCTCATGCCTAAAAAGTGTTTCAATAAGAGAAGTGATTGGAAGGTTATGCATTGGAGAAGTGAGGGTCGACCTTGGACACTTGTGTTCATGCTCATGGAAACAATGTAAAAAAATTCATGGAAGTTTCTCTGAAAATAATTATCCCCTTGTATATATCCATTGTATTATAAAATAATGTGCCAAGCTTTGGTTTTAGGATGATTAGATTGCTTGTTTACCTTGTGTAGTACAAAAACAGAAAATTTGGTTGTAGCGCGTGAATTTACATTTTTTACTGGAAAGTCCAATGTGTCTAAAACTTTTTGAACATTACTTCTGTACAAATTGTTTAAATTTTCATATTCTTTTAGAATATTGGGAGTTACAGAAGTATACTAAATTTCCAGATACTACACACTATCCTGTTTTTGACAGATTCTGTTTTCTATGTGTTGTTTGCTTATTTTGCCGAATCTATGGGTAATATCGAGGGGGGGGGGTTATGAACTATGGTGAAGTTGGCATACAGTAGATATAGTTCTAGTATGAAATTGGAATGAGTTCGCAACAGTACCTAAAGGTTGTGATTTGCTTTATTATACTAACGGATCTCACAAAGTTTTTGATAAAGTTTTGTGTGGATGAGGTGTTAGAACATCGAGGAGCTATCAATATGAGAAGAATAAAGAGAGACAAGATTTCAAGGTTGGGGATGCCCAAGGCACCCCAAGTAAATATTTCAAGTATACTCAAGCATCTAAGCTTGGGGATGCCCCGGTTGGCATCCCATCTTTCTTCTTCAACAATTATCGGTATACCTCGATTTTTGTTTTGTTCATATGATTTGTGTCCTTTGTGTTTTTGTTTTTCCTTTAAGAATCATGCTAGTATGAATAGCCCTTCATTGATTTATAGAATGCTTCATGTGCTTCACTTATATCTTTTAAGTATGATCTTATAGAATTGCTCTTTGTGCTTCACTTAAATCTCTTGAGTACGGTTTTATAGAATGCTTCATGTGCTTCACTTATATATATTTTGAGCTTGGATATTGGTTAGTCTATATTAATTATAGAATGCTCCATGAACTTCACTTATCTCTTTTGGAGTATGAATAATACTATAATCTAAATTGGGGTTGGAAGAGTGTCAACTTTAGGAATTAGTGATCCCACTATTTTGGAGGGTGTTTAATCTTAGTGTGATATTTATGAAATTGGATTCGGAAGAGTGTCAACCTTAGTTAGTAATGACTCCACTATTTCGAAAGAGGTTCCAAATGATTATGAGAACAAAGCTGCTATCTATGATGATTATTGTGATGACATGTATGCTATAAAGAATAATGTTAACCTTGAAACTTTTCGTCATGATTTTATTTTCAATTGGATTATGCTTCACATGACTGTTATTCTGTTAAGTTTGCTCCCATTATTCCGAATGAGAAGAATTTTGCTTATGTGGAGAGTAGAAAAATTTCTACGCTTGTAGATCATGAAAAGAATGATTTATGTGATGGTTATATTGTTGAATTCATTCATGATGCTACTGAAAATTATTATGAGGGAGGAATATATGCTTGTAGGAGTTGCAATAATATCAAGTTTTCTCTCTATGTGCTTAAAGTTTTGAAGTTATCCTTGTTTTGCCTTCCTATGCTAGTTGATCCTTGTTCCTATAAATTGTGTGCTCACAAAATCCCTAGGCAATGGAAGTGGGCTAGGTTTAAATATGCTATTCATATTCTTCATGATGCTCTCTTTATGTTTCAATTCTTATCTTTTATGTGAGCATCATTGAAATCATCTTACCTAGCTAAAAGGCATTAAAGAAAAGCGCTTGTTGGGAGACAACCCAATATTTACCTTATTTTATTTTTTGTGTGTTCACATGATTAAGATACTGTATTAATCATGTATTATAACTTTTGTTTCAATAAAATTGCCTAGTAAGACCTTTGGGAAGACTTGGGGGAAAGTTAATGTGATCTTGCTGTGAAAAACAGAAACTTTGCGCTCACGAGATTAGCTGCCATTTTTTACAGAATAGTGCTCTTGAGTTGATTCTTTTTGCAAAAGATTAATAGACAAATTCCTCACGTCCAACAATTTATTTCGTAATTTTTGGAGTAGCATAAGTACGGTTGCTGTTCAGATCATTACAGACTGTTCTGTTTCTGACAAATTTTGTTTTCATTGCATAGTTTGCTTGTTTTCTAGTTTCTATGGCTTATATTTCTCAATATAAATTGTAGAAATGATATGGTACAGTAGGAATTGTGTGAGAACAATTATGAACCTTGTCTTTGACAGCACCAAAGTGAATGGTTTACTCTTTATCATACTAACATATCTCACGAAGTTCCATTAAGTTTTGTGTGAATGAAGTTTTCAAGCTTTGGGTGAGATACCGATATGAGAAGAATAAGGAGTGCAAAGACCCTAAGCTTGGGGATGCCCCGGAAGGCAGCCCCTCTTTTGTCTTCAAAACTATCGGTATACCTTACTTGGAGCTATATTTTTATTCATCACATGATATGTGTTTTGCTTGGAGCGTATTTTCAATTTTACTTGTTGTTTGAATAAAAATCATTGGATCTGAAATCCTGAATTAATGAAAAAGAATCCTCCCATGGCTAGTTAATTATTTGACTACTCAGTGTTTTTCACTTATATCTTTTTGGAGTAGTTTGTCATTTACTCACGTGCCTCACATATATCCTATGAGTAAATGGTTGAATGAATTGAATATCATAAATCTGAACTTATATACATTTCATATGGTGATAACATGGGGAGTAATGACTTCACACATAATAAGTATAGGTAGTAAACTTATTGAAAGTTAGCAAACGCAGAATTGGTCACTTGAACAATTCATGAAAGAATATTGAAGGAAGAGAAATTTCACATATAAATATACTATCTTGGACATCTTTTGTAATTTTGAGCACTCATTAAAATACGACATGGTAAAAAGTTGATGTTCGACAAGGAAGACAACTTAATGGGTTATGTTTTCCTATATTCGAAACATTATATTGTCTTGGATCATCCAACATGTTGAGCTTGCCTTTGCCTCTCATGCTAGCCAAATTCTTTGCACCAAGTAGAAATGCTAGTTGTGCTTCCAAACATCGCCTAAACCAGTTTTTCCATGAGAGTCCACCATACCTACCTATGGATTGAGTAAGATCCTTCAAGTAAGTTGTCATCGGAGCATGCAATAAAAATTGCTCTCTAAATATGTATGCTCTATTAGTGCGAAGAAAATAAGATTTATACGAACTTGTGATAGGGAAGAAATAAAAGCAACGGACTGCATAATAAGGACTTTATCACAAGCGGCAATATAAAGTGACATTCTTTTGCATTAAGATTTTGTGCATCCAATCATAAAAGCGCATGACAACTTCTGCTTCCCTCTGCGAAGGGCCTATCTTTTACTTTTATCTTCTACCCTTATACAAGAGTCATGGTGATCATCACCTTTCCTTTTTACACTTTTTCCTTTGGCAAGCACTTTGTGTTGGAGCAATCCTGATATATATATATATCCACTTGGATGTAGGTTTTCATAAATTATTATTGTTGACATTACCCTTGAGGTAAAAGGTTGGGACGCGAAACTATAAGCCCCTATCTTTCTCTGTGTTCGATTGAAACTTTGAACCCATAAATATCACACGAGTCTTAGCAACTGTGAAAGATTAAATGATAGTTGAGTATGCGGAGTTTGCTGAATCAAAGCTCGTACATAGACCCTTCCCGAAAATAAGATGAATTGCAATTGTTTGATGACTAAGAGCACGGTTTGTTTTTTCAAGAAAGTTTATGATCTATACTTAACATGTGAATAGCTAGTTACTTGATCATGAGAAGTTTTATGAGTTGAGCTACTGTTATGATATATAATGATGCTAGAAAAAGTGATTGGAACTATCATTGATCAAACTTATGCACTTGCTAGCATTCATACTTCATTAATTATATCTTTTATCATTTACCTACTCAAGGACGAGCAGGAATTAAGCTTGGGGATGTTGATACGTCACCAACGTATCTAGAATTTATGAAGTATTCATGCCATGTTTACAATAAGTTTATATGATTTTGGTATGATTTCATTAGAACTAACTCGGACTGATGCAGTTTTCAGCAGAACTACAGTGGTGTTGTTTTTGTGCAGAAATAAAAGTTCTCGAAATGCAATGAAAATCAATGTAGAATTTTTCTAGAAAATATAAAAAATACTGGAACGAAGAGTTACGGGAGGGGAGGCCCGTGGGCTCCACGAGGTTGGAGGGCACGCCCACCCCCCTAGGGGGCACCCCTGTGCCTCGTGGACTTCCCGTGGGGCCCACTGACTTGTTCTAGACGCCAACCTCTCCTATAAATACCCAAACCTCTAGAAAATAATCTAGATCAGAAGTTCCGCCACCGCAAGCCTTTGTAGCCATGAGAAATCAATCTAGGCCCTCTCTGGCACCCTGCCGGAGGGGGCCATCATCACCGAAGGCTATGGGGGAAGATCCTGGAGGGGCCATCATCACCATGAAGGCCAAGGACCAGAGGGAGAACCTCTCCCCATCCAGGGGGAAGGCCATGGAGGAGGAAGCACGAGGGGGAGAACCTCTGCTCCTCTCTCTCGGTGGGGCCAGAGTGCCATCGAGAGGGGAATCATCGCCGCGCTGATCGTCTTCATCAACATCACCATCCTCATCTCTTTTACGCGGTCCACTCTCCCGCACCCCGCTGTAATCTCTACTTGAACATGGTGCTTTATGCCACATATTATGATCCAAAGATGTGTTGCCATCCTTTGATGTTTTGAGTAGATATCCTTTGTCTTTGGGTTGATTGATGATCTAGATTGGTATGAGTTGTATGTTTTATTTTGGTCCTGTCCTATTGTGCCCTCCATGTCGCGCAAGCATGAGGGATCCCGCTGTAGGGTGTTGCAATACGTTCATGATTCGCTTATAGTGGGTTGCTTGAGTGACAGAAGCATAAACCCGAGTAAGGGGGTTGTTGCGTATGGGATAAAGGGGACTTGATGCTTTAATGCTATGGTTTGGTTTTACCTTGATGCTTTAATGCTATGGTTGGGTTTTACCTTAATGATCTTTAGTAGTTGTGGATGCTTGCTAGAGTTCCAATCATAAGTGCATATGATACAAAAAAAATACACTTTCGTGATGATACGTGTTTGTCACAGTAGGTCGCTTTTTTTTGTCATGCATGTACATCCATGACAAATTTATGACAGAATCAAGATAGTCATACCTGTGCTGTCGTAGAAGTGTTCCATGACATTACCAAAATTATCATCACAGAAGTGTCCACTTCCATGACAATAAATCGCACGTCACAGAAGTGCTTTCGTCAAGGGTGATCGACACGTGGCATCCACCGTAATGGAACGCGTCAAGCTATCGGGTCGGGTTTTGGATTCGATAACCCGTTAACAACCCTAACCAATGGGGATTTTCCACATGTAAAATCATCATTGGCTAGAGGAAACACGTATCGGCTCATCGTTGGGACAGATGTCATCCACTCACTGGACAGAAGGCGCCTATGATACATCGACACGTGGCATGGCCCAACAGTGGCCCATTCCTGTGAAAAGGCCGGCCCATTTGACTTTGTCAAAAGCTGGCGGGCCGGCCCATGGAAAGCCTGTTAATGGCCTGTTCGCATATAGCCCATTTACAGCCCGCTAACCCAAGGCCCGTTACGCCCTATCCGAATTAGGCCCAGTAGCGTCATCTGGGCCGTCCAATATGATTCCAGCCCGTTTTCACTTCTGGCCCATTCATAGCCCATGACGTCTTTCGGCCCATATGAGGCCCTTTGTAACTCTTGGCCCATTAGCGGCCCGTGCTGAAACTGGCCCATAATGAACAGTGTATCACTTTACACCCATTAATGGTCCATGGTGAAACTGGCCCGTAATGAACAGTGTATCACTTTATACCCATTAACGGCCCATTATTCCGTTGGGCCATCTCCAGCCCATGTTATCTTTCAGCCTTCTTAGACCCCATTTATTCTTGGGCTCATTTCCAGCATTAGTTTACTTACGCCCCGTTACTGTCATTTTCTGCTTGTGGGCCAAATTCAGCCCATGGTTACAGTCGGCCCTTTTGTGGTCTGTTAATACGTTGGGCCGTTTTCATAGCGTCATCAAATACGGCCTATTAACGATGGCCCGTTATGGTCGGCCCATGAACGGACGATTCCAACTCTAGCCCATTTACGGCCAGAATGCGGTCTGTTTGGCCCATGTTTGGCCAATCGATCATACGGCCCGTATAAGGCCCATTAATGATACGACCCGTAGAAGGCCCATTGATGATACGGCCCGTAGAAGGCCCACTGTTTCTATGGCCCATAGAAGGCCCACTATTTCTACGGCCCATAGAAGGCCCACTGTTTCTACGACCCGTAGAAGGCCCACTGTTTCTACGGGCCATAGGAGGCCCAGTGTCACTACAGTAAATATTAGCCCATGGTTATTGTCGCCTAGTTTTAAAAAATAGGTTATTGCAGCCACTAGCAAACCACAGAAAAAGAACTGCACTGACTACAAGCAAACAAATAAACAAGACAACAAGGAAATAAATAAGCAAGCAACTTACACTAGGCTATCACGGCTATTACACATATTATATCTACTGGGCATCAAAGTTCGCCACCAGTGCAAATATACGGAACACAGCAGCATATAAACGCCGCAGCAAAACAAGTCCAGAATTGAAACCACTTCAGAAGAGCTCAAGAAACAATATCCTGGGTACCCATAATGCTGGCAAGATGCTTAACAAGCTTATTAAGTTTCTCTTGTTTGGCGCTTAAGTCCTCCAGCACTTGATGTTGCACCAGAAAGTATGCATCTGAATTCTGCAGGGACTTCCTCAGTCCTTCGGCTTCCTGTCGCATAACATCTAATCGATGTCTTTCAACTTGAAGTTGAGACTCAAGAAGCCGAACCGATTCAGGCAGTGAGTTTGAAGAGCTGGTGCCAGCAGTGGTAGCCAGTAACTCGAACACTACATCAAGACAGGACTTTGGGGTTGTCTCAGTGTCTTCAATATAGTTTTTATCAGCTTTCTTGGAGACCAACAGGGATGTCTCACTATCTTGAACCTTATCTGCATTACTTCCTTTACCATTGCATAACAGGGTACTCTTCTCCAATATTTTATCCGCGTTCTAAAAGAGAAACAAACAAACACATCTCAGGTTTACAATGTAGTATATGAAACTCATTTTGGTAAACCAGTTCAGTAGTAAGGTGGACAGGATAACAGCATGAAACAAACATATATCTATGTAGTATGTTCACTATATGGTGTATATCATTCTAGTTTATGTTGCCAAATCAAGATAGATATAGTTCGAATCATATTTATTTAAGACAAAGCAGCATAGACAGAATATAAGTGTGGGAAACTACACAACAATAACAACACTTGTAATGTGCATGGCATGAGAACATAATTGTTTATTCAATTGAAACTGAAATCAACATAGAGCAAGTTACAACAGCAAACAGCCAAACATATTGAAGAAACAGGTTTAAAACATACCTGTTGCGCCATTGGAGTTTCAATTGCATCCTTCAAATTTGAAATTAGTTGGTATCAGTAAATACAGTGATGCAAGAGCAAAGTAGTATGAACCATAGCTACGGAACCTGACCTGAGAACAATTCTTCTTCTGCTTTAAGTGTTGACTTCGGGTTCGGAGTGGTGGTCCTTGTGATTTGGGCACTGCAGTTGCCTTACTAACTGCTCGTGTTTGGGTGCTCTATGGTGGAGACGGTGATGTGTCAACGGGAACTGGGTGACTATCTGCTGGGGTTGGGGTTAGAAGGGGTGTAGCTGGTTCTCTGTCCAACTGGGTAGGGGTACAATCTGCATGAGTGTGGGTTTTGTGTGGTGGGCTGGTTCTTGGGCAAGTACAACCGTGGTTCTATCTGCATCAACAGGTAGCACGATCTTTTCTGAAGACCGTGTTTTTACTCCCATAGATACTGCCATCACTCCCTCCAATTGAAATGGCCGATAAACAAGAAAAGTAATTGAATGTATAGACATTGTAAGATAGACAGGTGCAATGGATAGTAGGTAAGAAAACAGGGCATGAAATAATTCGCATTTATGTTGTCTAAGCTAACAGAATAGCTGGACATAATTTCACATATATGATGGCTAATTAAACAGGATAGCATGACACAATTTCACATGTATGATGGCTAACTAAACAGGATAGAATGACATACTTCAAAATATGATGACTATGTAAACAAGATGACATGATATAACTATACGATGTGTCTATTAAAGTGGTTGGCATGCCATACATCACGAACATGCCGTCGATGGAAACATGATGGCATGATATAATTCATGGATAGAATGACATAATTTAAATATGATGACTATGTAAAAAGGATGAGATGATATAACTATATTATGTCTTTAGAAAATGGGTTGGCATGCCATAATTCAGAACATGCTGTCTATGTAAACATCATGGCATGACATAATTCAAATATATGATTTATATACTAAGGAAGTGAGCAGAGGGCAATCGCATATATGATGTGTCAACTAAGGAGATGGCATTCAATATTGTGTATATGATGTAAAAACTAAGCATTGCAATACAACATATGCATTATATGAGTAATATAACCCTGCCAAGTTTGAGCATACACCTCAGGGGGATAATAGGACTGGTCATCTGCCTCTGAATCCTCCTCTGAAGAGCTATCTGTAACCAGCAAGATATCTGCTTCAGCAGGTAGCATTGTCTGCTCTGAAGAACTTGTTTTCACTCCAGATTTCTCCATCACAAATTGAAATGGCTGATGCACAGGAAGAGCAGTTGAATATACAAACATTGCCGACAAAAGCAATGAGAAATACAAAAAAAGGATGGCATGATATAATTCACATATATGACGCTTGCCTAAACAGCATGGCATTGCATAATTCACATACATAATGCCTTGCAACAAGATAACATTGCATAATTCACATATATAATGTCTTGCAACAAGATGGCATTGCATAATTCACATATATGGTAATTAGACACTAAACAGGTGGCATTCACACAAAGCATGTCTAAACTAAGCAAATGACATAGCAATGCAAGATACCATACGCACGATATGAGCAACATAACCCTGCCAAGTTAGGGCATGCACCTTGGGGGGAAATATGACTGGTCATCTGTCTCTGAATCCTCCTCTGAGGAGCTATCGGTAACCAGCAAGACATGCGCTTCGTCAGATAGCATTGTCTGCTCTGAAGACCTTGTTTCCGCTCCAGATTTTTCCATGACCGTGCCAAATGGCTGATGCACAGGAAGAGTAACTGAATGTACTAATTTTTTTGACAAATTTAACACGTAATAAAAAATGATGGCATGATATAATTCACATATAAGATGACTGGCTAACCAGGGTGGCATTGCAAAATTCACATATATGATGCCTGGATAGACAAGATGGCATTGCATGATTCACATATACGATAAAGAAACTAAACAGATGGCATTGACACAAAGCATGTCTAAACTAAGTAGATGACATCTTTAATGTATACAGTAAGCAATGCAAGGCACCATATGCATGATATTACCAACATCAGCATGCCAAGTTAGAGCCAAGACCTCATGGGGTAAATAGGAGTGGTCTTCTCCTTCTGAATCCCCCTCGTAACAGTTATCTTCCTCTTGATTACGATCCGAAATGGGTGGAGGGGGGCCTACCTTTGCGCCCACCATGGAACGACGTCTGCATGCAATTTTATTGCCATGCAAGGCTCGTCTCTTTTGCTCTACGTGATCAGTTCCATTGTGTACAATAACTGGCATGCATAGGAATAAAATATAGTGAGATTATGTAAGGAGTGCATGCACAAATCCCGAGTGATGGTAGCAAACTGTGGATAGACCCAAAACCAATGATAGCAGGTAGATAATAGCTTTAGTTAAAAAATACAGATAATGGCTCCTTTAATGTTTGTTTGCACCCAACATGAAACTCATATTAGACACGGAGATTAACCAGATAGTAGACAGATAGTACTGATTGCTACCCCAATATGTACCCCACAACCATTTAAAAACTCAAGTTTCAGCATTAGTTTGGACCTAACTCGGAGTCTAATAGGTGAACACGACAATAATGTAGCATGTCATCATATTAAGCGACGCATAACGTAAGCAGACACGGAAGAGTGCGACCTCTGTTACGGACCCGTGTAGTCCTCAAGGTCATCTGCTCAGTTGATGATGGTAATGCAGTTGCCGTGGCTGCCGGCGGCGGGGAAGAAGATCTGAGGCGGCGAAAGACAATCTAGAGAGCGGATCCCTGCTGTGGTGAACCCTTCCGTCGTTGGAGCAGCTGAGCTGGGGTGGAACACAGCGCCGCAGGAGCAGGACAAACCACACAAGGTTTTCTTTGACACATATGTGTAACAGAAGTAATTGAGTAAGGGCTTGTTTGAATTTGAGGATTCTAACAATGCAGGGATAGGAAATAGATAGGAATATGATAGGAATGCACGTGCAAAACAGAGAATTTAAAAACACAAGATTTCTGTCTGTCACGCCCTAGCTAGTTCAAGCATTAGAGTGTGCATCATGTTTAAATTTCTCTTAAATTTGAAATGGGGATGACAGAACCCCCAGCACCCCCTGGAACAACTAGGGTTTACTAAAAACTTTTTCAATTAACCTGAAATGCCCTTCTAAAAAGCCCACCCTTTTGTTTTGGGTTAAAACCTTTAACAAAAATGGTGCACATTTTTCTAGGACATCATAAGGTCATTGGATTAATTCTTATAGTATTTGCATTTGGGCATTTAAATGCTATAAAATATTTTAAATGCTCAAATAATCATAAACTAAAATGTTTGCTGTTGGATATATTCTAAGCAGTAGCCATGATTAATTTTATGATTTTTGGAAATGCCCTGGCATTTTTAATAAAGCCCTGAAGTTACAGAAATAATAGAATAAATGAAAAACAGAAAGAGAGAGAGAGAGAACAGGGACTTACCTGGCGCAGCCCACCTAGCCCACCAGCTCGGCCCAGTCCACTGGGTCCTGCCAGTTGTCCTCCTCCTCTCGCCAGGAGGACGAGAGGCGCGTGGCCGGCGCCCGCGGCCACACGCCGGCCACCTCCTGCTTTCGCCGACGCCCCGGACGCGTCTACGAGTGCCACGCCGACCCCCTAGACCCCTCGACCGCTCCACTCTCCCCCATGTCTCGCCTCTCTCACTCTCTCCCCGGAAGCCGAGCGCTGCCCTCGCCGCCGACAAGCACCACCGCGGCCACCGCCTCTCCCTCGCTCCTCTGACCGGCCCAGAGGCTCCGCCTCGACCCCCTCTTCCTTCCACCCCGAGCCACGCCACCGCGGGAGCCCCACATCGCCGCCACGAGTCGTCTTCCCCGAGCACGGCCGCCGGACTCCATCGACTGATTCGTCGTTGCCAAGCCGTCTCCGAGCAAGCCGAGCCCCTCTTCATGATCGCTGTGAACTCCGCCACCATTTCCCCCTCTCCCCGCGCTCGTCCGCGTCCTCTAGCCACCATGGCCATCGGAGCCAAAGCTCGCCGCCGCCACCGCACATCACCGTCGTGGCCACAGCCACGTTGGGTCACGACCGAGCACGCCACTGTCTTCAAGCACTCACAGGGGTCCGTAGCACCCCCGCACGCCCCTCGCCGTGCCCGCTAGCAACTAGTTCGACCTCGCCCGAACTCCGGCCGCCGCGGACGTGCTCGCTGCCGTCGTCTCCGGCCACCCCAACTCCACCTACTACCACCACTCACCACGGCTCACTCCCCACATCACGTAGATGGTCTCCGCCATCCTTTTGGTTGCCGGAGTGCAAAACCCGAGCCCTCTGCCGCGTCTGGCCTCGCCGGCGGATAAACGCCGGCGAGTTTGACCACTTTTGACTGTGGACTGACGCGTGGGCCCAGGTTGACTCCCCCTGAGCCTATGACAGGTGGGGCCGACCTGCTAATTAGTTTAGAATTAGTGTTAACTAATTTTAATTAGTTTAGTCAGTGACATGTGGGCCCAGGCCCCACTGACATTTAATTAGTACTAAGTTAATCCTGTTAATTAGCTGAGACACTAACAGACAGGGCCCACCAGTCAGGTTTGACCTGGCCGACCCAGTTGACCCGCTGACATCACACCTATGTCATGCTGACGCATTAATTCAATTACTGGAATTATTCTTATATAGGAAATTCCAGAAAATAGCCAAAACTTCTAAAAATCATAGAAAATCAACCATAGCTCCAAATCAAACAAATTATATATGAAAAATGATCAGAAAAATTCAATCTATCCATCTGTAATGGTTTCATGCATGACAAAACAAGCTAACCTTGCTGTTTAAGCAAAATAAGATAATGCACTAATAAGGCTATGTTAAATGAGCTAACATTTGAATCTTTGATTCAAATGAGTTCATTCCCTTCTGTTTTAGCTTGCATTAGGCCAAGACACATTCATTTTGCCATGTCATAGCATGCATCATATTGTTGCATATTGTCATGTGTTGATTATGTTTGGTGTGTCTTTCGTGGTAGGTTCTGCCTCCGAGGATATCCCCGAGTATCCGTCTGAAGGGTAGTATCCTACTACCATTACAAAAGGCAAGCAACCCATTGATCATTCCGATACAAAACCATGTTCTCACTTCTGCTCTTGTTTACTGCATTAAGACAATGCGATTCAAACTGATGTGTGCTACGGTAGTTGAACCCTTATCCTCTTCATGACCTGTCATTGCCACAGTAACTAGATGAAACCCACTAGCATGTGTAGGAGTTGATTGAGCCATGTATGTGTTTCCTACCTTGCTATGCCTGCTATGCTTAGAGTTGTGTCGGGTCCGGTTCATCTGGGTGATGGGCTAGAGTGAAATGATTATGTCGGTAATGTGAGGGATGTGTTGAACATGATATGGTAAAGGTATCGATGAGAGGCCATGTAGGAGTACATGGTGAGTTGTTTCATTGAGGCTGTCCATAAGAACTGAGATTTGTATGTGTGATTTAAGATTCAGTTACTACCATACATTGGGGCCGAAACCAATGGACCCTCTCGGTTCTTATCCACCCTAGTACTCTGTCCAGGAGTTGCGATTAGTTTCTGGTGTTTGTAGGTTATGTGTTGGCGGCCGTGCGTAGCGCTGACCCTAGGGGTGGGCTATGTTGCGGTAGATACACCGTGGCACGGTGTACCGAGTCACCCGTTTGGTGTCTCGGGACCCCTGTTCACATCGTTCGGGGCCGTATGTGGAAACCTCGGCCGGACTCCCTGTGGATGGAACCTGAATAGGCGATAAACCTGGACTAGAGCCTTGAGTGTTTAGGTAGGCCGTGGCCGACACCCTCGTTGGGCTTCCGCTTGAAGGTTGCCGAGTACATGTCATGTAAACAACGGTAAGTGGTGAAAGCGTGTATGAAGAAGTACACCCCTGCAGGGTATAATTCTATTCGAATAGCCGGGTCCGCGGTAAAGGACTACTTGGTTGCCTATATAGTTCATAGACAAGCTAATGGATACTACTAGAAGACTCAAGATAAGTGTGAGTACCGAGGATGGCCCTCTCGTAGGATGACAAGGGAGGATCCTCAGTGGAGTATTGTGTTGGTGAGTAGTGGACTCGTGTGCGAAAACTATTTTACTAGTGGAGTTCCGTAGGATAGCTTAGCCAAGAGTCAATGCTGGCTTGCTGCAATAACCCCACCACCTTCTTGAGAATGAGCATGTATAGTAGGTTCTGATGTAAGACTTGCTGAGTACCTTTGTACTCATGTTTGCTTAATTACTGTTTTCAGACGACAACACCGCCCCCTCCGATGGGTTTTATGTAGACCTCGATGTCGATGAGTAACTCGCCATCGAGGTGGCGACCCTGGCCATGGAGGGCCCTATGTAGATAGACAGGCTTCGAGAAGCCTTCTTGCTTTCTAGTGTCTGTACTCAGACTATTTGCTTCCGCATGTGCTTGTATGCTTGTATGACTTGAGTGTCGGGTCATGTGACCCCTATCTGTATGAATATGTTATGTATGGCTCTCTGGAGCCTTTAAATAAGTACTTGAGTTGTAGAGTTTTTTTGTGATGCCATGTTGTATGTACTCATATCGGGCACATTGTGTGTATGATTGAAATGCTTGGTATGAGTGGGATCCGACAATCTAGTTGTTTATCCTTGGCAGCCTTTCTTATGGGGAAATGTAGTCTAGTGTTCCTCGAGCCATAGTAGTCCGCTACAGCCCGGTTCACCGGAGTCTTGCTGGCCCAGCACTACTGCTCAGGACACTTGACTGGCCGGCATGTGTTTCACTTCGTTCCTATGGCTGTCCCTTCGGGGAAATGTCACGCAGTGACATCCGGAGTCCTGTTAGCCTAGTGCTACAACGCGGATTCACTCGCTGATGACCGACATGCTCGATGTGATTCATGTATGCCTGTCTCCATAGGTCTGTGCCGCTTTGGGTTCACGACTAGCCATGTCGGCCCGGGTTCTCTGTCATATGGATGCTAGCCACACTATCATATACGTGAGCCAAAAGGCGCAAACGGTCCCAGTCCATGGTAAGGCGACACCCGTGGGGATACCGTGCGTGAGGCCGCAATGTTATATGAGGTGTTACCGGCTAGATCGATGTGACTTGGAATCGGGGTCCTGACAGCGTTGGCATCAGAGCCGGACTGCCTGTAGGTTCATTGAGCCAAACTGGTCGATGTCGAGTCTAGAAATGCTTTAGTTATATGTAAGGGAATTGATTGTGGGAGGGAACGTAAAGCTCTTTTTACTCCTTACCTTATGCCCTCTGATCTGAGTCATTCTCTTCTCATTCAACGTGGGATAAGGACTAGGCTCTCTTCTTCTATCAGGTTCATGTGTTACTAATCCGTAGTAGCTTATAGGATTGTTGTTACAAGTCTTAGTACAGTTTCTACTACTTTTAGTATGTTGCCAGTTGAATCAGAACCTTGATATGATGTTGTTGAGTGGTATTGCAAACTGTTGTGGATGTCTCAAATCCTTTTCTGAGCATTTACAGCTGTTATGCTGTCCAATTTTCCCTAGAAATTCTAATGCCTTTGCATTGTGGTTGTGCTTTCAGATGGCCACTCGTGCTCAAAACCAAGTGGTTTGCCTGACCCGGTGCCTCGATGTGCCCGGTCATACTACTATGTTAGTCCGGGTAATAATCGAGACGGGTTACCGTTGGTATCCCGAATACACTGTCGAAGAGCAGTTCAGAGACTTCAACTAGAGCCAGTACCTCTGTACCGTCAGGATATATCCCTCTTATCCTGGAGCCACTGAGCCCCTTCACTGTTCCTATGGGCTTGGGGTTACCGTTGAGATGGCTGTGCAGGATGCTGCCTATTCCATGATGACCATCATGCGAGTCCGGACTGGCCTGCTTCGGAACACCGACTTCCGTTATATGCCAGCTTCACTTCCGGGAGCACAAGGGTATCTCCAGGCTATCTATTCTAACCCCACACATGAGGAGTCACTACTCCGCACTACTGCCGAGATGCTCGAGGATAAGGACCGCGAAAATCGGGCCTTGTGTATGGAGCTTTTTAACTCTCGTGCTGATCACTGGGCCACTTTGACTCGGTTTGCACTGGCGGTACAGGCAGGATACATGGATCTGAGGGATCTGTACCCTGTACGGTCTGGATTGCCAGATTGTATGGAGTGGCGCAATGTGGGAGGCATCACCCCTCCTCGTGGTCCCCGTCTGCCACCACCTATGGGACCAAGGCCACATCCGAGTCCCTTTGGTCCGCAGACTCCGCAGGACCGTCTGTTCCTAGATGATCATGTTCCACTTGTAGGTTTTGGTGGCGACTTCTATGAGGATTACTACGGAGCCGTCTGAGCTAGTAGTAGTTTCACTAGTATTGTAGTAGTTGTATTCTCCACAGTCCTGCATGACCGTGGGATACGACTTGGTGTGTATCACACTCCGGAGGTGTAGGAAAATAATGTATAGGAGCTTGGAATGCCTCTGATGAGATGTAATGTCTTTCACCGTAGTTGTACTCTAGCCTGAGCTTGTACTAAACTATGTACGGTGTGTATGACCAATGGTATATATATGGCAGTTTCTATATTACCATGTCGTGCAATGAACATCTCTGCATTCCGTGTTATCCATTACATTCTGCACTTCCTTGCTAAGTTTGTGCCATCCTTATCTAAACCATTGTCTTGTTTTCTCCTAGGATGGTCAACACCCGCAGCAACCCTGCTGCCCCGGAGCAGGGGGAAGCCAGTGCAGCTAGGGGTGAAAATCTTCCTCACCCGCCTTCTCTGGCCGAAGTGATGCTGGAGGCGGAAAGAAACAAGCGTGAGACTAACCGCTTGCTAGAGCGGATTGAGCAGAACACTGCACGCCATCAGCGAAATGACTTGGTGTCAATCAATGACTTCATCAAGCTGTACCCACCAAAGTTTAACCATTCCGTCGAGCCCCTTGACGCGGATGACTGGCTTCGCAGCATCACCCACAAGCTACGTTCTACCAACGTAGCCGAAGCTGACAAGGTTACTTATGCTGCCTATCACCTCGACGGCCCTACTAGCCTTTGGTGGGAAAACTTTGAAGCTATGCGCCCGGTCGGCCAAATCACTACTTGGGCTGAATTCAGTGAGGCTTTTCGTGAGCATCACATTCTGGAAGGTCTCATGGATCGCAAGAGGGAAGAGTTCTGCAATTTCACCCAAGGAAGACTGACTATGGATGCATATAGCCGTGAATTTGGGAATCTGGCACGATATGCTCCTGAAGAGGTATCCACCGACGCTAAGAAGCAGGCAAGGTTCCGCAAGGGACTTAGCCCTGAGCTTCGTAGAGATCTTCGTCTGCACGAGTGCACCTCCTTTCAGAAGTTGGTCAATAAAGCCATCGGTGCTGAGTCAGGCTGGTCTGACTATGACGCTTCATGCAAGCACTCTCGTGATTTTGGCTCTTCATCCGGCTCTAGATCTCAGAAGCACCGGGTGTGGATTCCAAGCACGGCACTGCCACCCAGGTTCATTCCGAGGCCATCCTTTGAGGCGCCCCGTCCCAATCAGCAGTTTGCACCGCCCAAGCCCTATGGTGGCCCCACTGCTAATGCTGCCCCACGTCCCAATGTTGTGACGTGTTTCAAGTGTGGAGAGTCGGATCACTATAGCCGAGAGTGTCCCCAGAACAACAACCCCAATCAGTCTGGAAAGTCCATTGGCCGTGGTAAGCCAGCGGGAAAGACATTCTACGCCAAGCCAGTCACCACTGCACGTGGCCATGTCAACTATGTCTCAGCCGAGGAGGCTCACGAGGATCCTAACGTCGTCCTTGGTACGCTCCTTGTTAATTGCCATTCGGCATCTGTTCTTTTCGGTACCGGAGCATCTCATTCATTCATATCCGAGAACTATGCTTGATTGCATAACACGACATTCTGTGACATGCCCACTTCCATGGTAATTCAAACTCCGGGTTCCAAATGGCAAACTTCTAGAGTAAGCCATGGGAACAAAATTCTTGTCGATAGACTTGTCTTTCTTGCATCTTTAATAGCTCTCAAGTCCTCGGACATTAACATTATCTTGGGTATGGACTGGATGTCAGCTCATTATGCTAAGATTGATTGTGCCACTAGAACCGTTCAACTTACTCACCCATCGGGCAAGACAGTCAATGTCTTAACTCGAGTGGCCAAGCGCCAGCTTTACTCCCTAAATGCCAACCCCCTTCCAGACCTTGAGGATATTCCGGTAGTCCGGGACTTTCCGGATGTCTTTCCAGAAGAACTGCCAGGTGTTCCACCTGACAGGGATGTCGAGTTTGTGATAGACCTTGTTCCAGGAACCGTTCCAATTTCTAGGAGACCCTATAAGATGGCACCCTTAGAACTAGCCGAGCTTAAGAACCAACTCGATGAGTCCTTGAAAAAGGGTTTCATCCGTCCTAGTTCCTCTCCTTGGGCTTGCCCCGTCCTCTTCGTCAAAAAGAAGGATGGAACGGATCGGATGGTTGTAGATTACCGACCTGTCAACTTGGTCACTATCAAGAACAAGTATCCGCTTCCCAGGATCAACGATCTGTATGATCAGCTCGCTGGATCCTCAGTCTTTTCCAAGATGGATTTGAGGTTGGGCTACCATCAAATCAAAATCAGAAATGGAGACATTCCCAAAACGGCCTTTGTTACTCGTTATGGCCAATACGAGTACACCGTTATGTCCTTCGGTTTAACCAATGCCCCAGCCACCTTCTCTCGGTTAATGAACTCGGTCTTCATGGAGTATTTGGATAAATTCATCGTAGTTTACCTCGATGACATACTCATCTACTCCAAGAATGAAGAGGAACATGCCGAACATCTAAGGCTGGTATTGACGAAACTTCGAGAGCATCGCCTTTATGCCAAATTCTCCAAGTTTGAATTTTGGTTGCCAGAAGTGACCTATCTAGGTCATGTAATCTCTGGTAAGGGTATAGCTGTCAATCCCGAGCGAGTTCAAGCCGTCCTTGATTGGACTCCACCTGAGACGGTCAAGCAAGTTCGGAGCTTCCTTGGCTTAGCGAGCTATTGCCGCCGCTTCGTCGAGAATTTCTCCAAGGTTGCTAAACCTCTAACTGAACTCCTCAAGAAAGATAAAAAGTTCGAGTGGACCCCACAGTGCGATTTCAGCTTTCAAGAACTGAAAAGACGCCTGACATATGCTACCGTACTGGTACCACCAGATTTCTCCAAGGACTTTATTATCTATTGCGACGCCTCACGACAAGGACTAGGTTGCATACTCATGCAAGATCATCAGGTAATTGCCTATGCTTCACGGCAATTACACCCACATGAGGAAAACTATCCCACACATGAACTAGAGCTTGCAGCTGTAGTCCATGCACTCAAAACTTGGCAACGTTACCTCCTCGGTAATCGTTGCGAGATCTTCACCGATCACCAAAGTTTGAAATATATCTTCACCCAACCGGATTTGAATCTCAGGCAACGATGTTGGGTCGAGTTGATCTCGGATTACGACTTAGGAATAACTTACACCCCGGGCAAAGCCAATGTCATGGCTGATGCGCTAAGTCGTAAATCTTATTGTAACAACCTGATGTTACAACAAAGTCAACCACTTCTCCAGGAATTTCGTAAGCTCAATCTTCACATTGTTCCTCGAGGATTCCTATCCACCCTGGTGGCGAAACCTACCCTTACGGATCAGATCATCAAGGCACAGAAGGTAGATCCGGGAATCTCCCGTATTAAGAGGAACATTAAGAAAGGGGTCACGAGTTGTTTCTCCGTTGATGATCAAGGTGTCGTATACTTTGGAAACCGCTTAGTGGTCCCCAAGGCACGAAACCTGAGGCGGCTGATCCTTAAGGAAGCTCATGAATCCCCTCTCACCATTCATCCCGGTAGTACTAAAATGTATCAAGACCTACGCCAGAGGTTTTTGTGGACTAGGATGAAGAGAGAAATCGCTTAATACATTGCTAATTGCGATGTTTGTCATCGTGTTAAAGCAGAGCATCAACGGCCTGCTGGCACCCTTCAACCTTTGGCTATTCCTGAGTGGAAATGGGATAAAATCAGTATGGATTTCATCACTCAGTTTCCCAGGACTAAGAGAGGGAATAATGCCATCTTCGTCGTGATCGACCGTCTTTCCAAAGTAGCCCATTTCCTACCTGTTCGTGAGAGTATCACCGCTAGCCAGCTAGCTGACTTATACATCTCCCGAATAGTGTATGTTCATGGTGTCCCATTGGAAATTAACTCAGACCATGGGAGTCTCTTCACCTCTCAATTTTGGGAAAGTTTCCAAAATGCTATGGGAACTCGTCTCTCTTTTAGCACCGCCTTCCATCCTCAATCAAGTGGTCAAGTAGAGCAAGTCAATCAAATTCTGGAAGATATGCTCCGAGCTTCTGTCATCTCATTCGGAATGGGTTGGGAGAAATTCCTTCCATTCGCGGAGTTTGCTTATAACAATAGTTATCAAGCTAGCTTGGGCAAAGCTCCTTTCTAAGTTCTCTATGGACAAAAATGTCGAACGCCTCTTAACTAGTCAGAAACTGGGGAAAGACAACTCTTTGGCCCGGATATGATTCAGGAAGCAGAAGAGCAGGGTCGCGTTATTCGTGAGAAATTGAAAACAGCCCAATCTCGTCAAAAGAGCCAATATGATCGTAAACATAAGCTCATGACTTATGAAGTCGGCGAAAAAGCTTACCTTCGGGTTACTCCATTAAAGGGAACCCATCATTTCGGTAACAAAGGCAAATTGGCTCCTCGTTCCATCGGACCCTTTCGCATTCTTGCCAAACAAGGAGAAGTTGCCTACCAATTGGAACTACCTTCGCATCTTTCCAGAGTTCACGATGTCTTCCGCGTTTCTTAACTCAGGCGTTGCTTCGCGGATCCTATCCATGGAGTGGACCACGAAACGCTTGATCCACAAGATAACCTCTCATATCGGGAATATCCCGTTCGTATCCTTGATCAAGCCGAGCGTACCACTCGATGCCATAATATCAAGTTTCTCAAGGTTCAATGGTCACACCATTCCGAGAAAGAAGCCACTTGGGAAAGGGAGGATCGTCTTCGACTCAAGTACCTCACCTTCTTCCCGGAGGATCCTAAATCTCGTGACGAGATTCTTTTGAGTGGGGGTGAGTTGTCACACCCTAGCTAGTTCAAGCATTAGAGTGTGCATCATGTTTAAATTTCTATTAAATTTGAAATGGGGACTGATAGAACCCCCAGCACCCCCCTGGAACAACTAGGGTTTACTAAAAACTTTTTCAATGAACCTGAAATGCCCTTCTAAAAAGCCCACCCTTTTTGTTTTGGGTTAAAACCTTTGACAAAAATGGTGCACATTTTTCTAGGACATCATAAGGTCATTGGATTAATTCTTATAGTATTTGCATTTGGGCATTTAAATGCTATAAAATATTTTAAATGCTCAAATAATCATAAACTAAAATGTTTGCTGTTGGATATATTCTAAGCAGTAGCCATGATTAATTTTATGATTTTTGGAAATGCCCTGGCATTTTTAATAAAGCCCTGAAGTTACAGAAATAATAGAATAAATGAAAAATAGAAAAAGAGAGAGAGAATCGGGACTTACCTGGCGCAGCCTACCTAGCCCACCAGCTCGGCCCAGTCCACTGGCTCCTGCCAGTCGTCCTCCTCCTCTCGCCAGGAGGAGGAGAGGCGCGTGGCCGGCGCCCGCGGCCACACGCCGGCCACCTCCTGCTTCCGCCGACGCCCCGGACGCGTCTACGAGTGCCATGCCGACCCCCTGGACCCCTCGACCGCTCCACTCTCCCCCATGTATCGCCTCTCTCACTCTCTTCCCGGAAACCGAGCGCTGCCATCGCCGCCGACAAGCACCACCGCGGCCACCGCATCTCCCTCGCTCCTCTGACCGGCCCAGAGGCTCCGCCTCGACCCCCTCTTCCTTCCACCCCGAGCCACGCCACCGCGGGAGCCCCACATCGCCGCCACGAGTCGTCTTCCCCTCTGCACGGCCACATTCACCGTCGCCAAGCCGTCTCCGAGCAAGCCGAGCCCCTCTTCATGATCGCTATGAGCTCCGCCACCGTTTCCCCCTCTCCCCACGCTCGTCCGCGTCCTCTAACCACCATGGCCATCGGAGCCAAAGCTCGCCGCCGCCACCGCACATCGCCGTCGTGGCCACAGCCACGTTGGGTCGCAACCGAGCACGCCACCATCTTCAACGCACTCGCAGGGGTCCGTAGCACCCCCGCACGCCCCTCGCCGTGCCCGATAGCGAGTTCGACCTCGCCCGAACTCCGGCCGCCGCGGACGTGCTCGCCGCCGTCGTCTCTGGCCACCCCAGCTCCAGCTACTGCCACCACTCGACGCGGCTCACTCCCCGCATCATGTAGATGGTCTCCGCCATCCTTTTGGTCGCCGGAGTGCAAAACCCGAGCCCTCCGCCGCGTCTGGCCTCGCCGGCGGCTAAACGCCGGCGAGTTTGACCACTTTTGACCATGGACTAACGCATGGGCCCAGGTTGAATCCCCCCTGAGCCTATGACAGGTGGGGCTGGCCTGCTAATTAGTTTAGGATTAGTGTTAACTAATTTAAATTAGTTTAGTCACTGACATGTGTGCCCAGGCCCCACTGATAGTTAATTAGTACTAATTTAATCCTGTTAATTAGCCGAGACACTGACACACAGGACCCACCAGTCAGGTTTGACCTGGCCGACCCAGTTAACCCGCTGACGTCACACCTATGTCATGCTGACGCATTAATTCAATTACTGGAATTATTCTTATATAGGAAATTCCAGAAAATAGCCAAAACTTCTAAAAATCATAGAAAATCAACCATAGCTCCAAATCAAACAAATTATATATGAAAAATGATCCGAAAAATTCAATCTATTCATCTGTAATGGTTTCATGCATGACAAAACAAGATAACCTTGCTGTTTAAGCAAAATAAGATAATGCACTAATAAGGCTATGTTAAATGAACTAACATTTGAATCTTTGATTAAAGTGAGTTCATTCCCTTCTGTTTTAGCTTGCATTAGGCCAAGACACATTCATTTTGCCATGTCATAGCATGCATCATATTGTTGCGTATTGTAATGTGTTGATTATGTTCAGTGTGTCTTTCGTGGTAGGTTCTGCCTCCGAGGATAACCCCGAGTATCCGTCTGAAGGGCAGTACCCTACTACCACTACAACAGGCAAGCAACCCATTGATCATTCCGATACAAAACCATGTTCTCGCTTCTGCTCTTGTTTACTGCATTAAGACAACGCGATTCAAACTGCTGTGTGCTATGGTAGTTGAACCCTTATCCTCTGCATGACCTGTCATTGCCACAGTAACTAGATGAAACCCACTAGCATGTGTAGGAGTTGATTGAGCCATGTATGTGTTTCCTACCTTGCTATGCCTACTATGCTTAGAGTTGTGTCGGGTTTGGTTCATCTGGGTGATGGGCTAGAGTGAAATGATTATGTCGGTAATGTGAGGGATGTGTTTAACATGATATGGTAAAGGTATCGATGAGAGGCCATGTAGGAGTACATGGTGGGTTGTTTCATTGAGGCCATCCATAAGAACTGAGATCTGTATGTGTGATTTAAGATTCAGTTACTACCATACATTGGGCCCGAAACCAATGGACCCTCTCGGCTTCTTATCCACCCTAGTACTCTGTCCAGGAGTTGCGATTAGTTTCTGGTGTTTGTAGGTTATGTGTTGGCGGCCGTGCGTAGCGCTGACCCTAGGGGTGGGCTATGTTGCGGTAGATACACCATGGCACGGTGTACCGAGTCACCCGTTTGGTGTCTCGGGAACCCTGTTCACATCGTTCGGGGCCGTATGTGGAAACCTCGGCCGGACTCCCTGCGGATGGAACCTGAATAGGAGATAAACCTGGACTAGAGGCTTGAGTGTTTAGGTAGGCCGTTGCCGACACCCTCGTTGGGCTTCTGCTTGAAGGTTGCCGAGTACATGTCGTGTAAACGACGGTAAGTGGTGAAAGCGTGTATGAAGAAGTACACCCCTGCATGGTATAAATCTATTCGAATTGCCACGTCAGTGGTAAAGGACTACTTGGTTGCCTATACAGTTCATAGACAAGCTAATGGATACTACTAAAAGACTCAAGATAAGTGTGGGTACCGAGGATGGCCCTCTCGTAGGATGACGAGGGAGGATCCCCGGTGCAGTATTGTGTTGGTGAGTAGTGGACGCGTGTGCAAAAACTATTTTACTAGTGGAGTTTCGTAGGATAGCTTAGCCAAGAGTCAAAGCTGGCTTGCTGAAATAACCCACCACCTTCTTGAGAATGAGCATGTATAGTAGGTTCTGATGTAAGACTTGCTGAGTACCTTTGTACTCATGTTTGCTTAATTACTGTTTTCAGACGACAACACCGCCCCCTCCGATGGGTTTTATGTAGACCTCGACATCGATGAGTAACTCGCCACCGAGGTGGTGACCCTGGCCTTGGAGGGCCCTATGTAGATAGACAGGCTTCGAGAAGCCTTCTTGCTTTCTAGTGTCTATACTCAGATTATTTGCTTCCGCATGCGCTTGTATGCTTGTATGACTTGAGTATCGGGTCATGTGACCCCTATCTATATGAACATGTTATGTATGGCTCTCTGGAGCCTTTAAATAAGTACTTGAGTTGTAGAGTTTTGTTGTGATGCCATGTTGTATGTACTCATATCGGGCCTATCGTGTGTATGATTGAAATGCTTGGTATGAGTGGGATCCGACAATCTAGTTATTTATCCTTGGCAGCCTTACTTATGGGGAAATGTAGTCTAGTGTTCCTTGAGCCATAGTAGTCTGCTACAGCCCGGTTCACCGGAGTCCTGCTAGCCCAGCACTACTGCTCAGGACACTTGACTGGCCGCCATGTGTTTCAATTCGTTCCTGTTAGCCTAGTGCTATAGCCCGGATTCACTCGCTGATGACCGACATGCTCGATGTGATTCATGTATGCCTGTCTCCATAGGTCTGCGCCGCTTTGGGTTCACGACTAGCCATGTCGGCCCGGGTTCTCTGTCATATGGATGCTAGCGACACTATCATATACGTGAGCCAAAAGGCGCAAACGGTCCCGGGTCATGGTAAGGCGACACCCGTGGGGATACCATGCGTGAGGCCGCAATGTGATATGAGGTGTTACCGGCTAGATCGATGTGACTTGGAATCGGGGTCCTGACACTGCCAATCTGGGTGTTTGATTCACAACAATTGGAAGATCACAGGATGCAAAAAAGCATGGTGAGATTAAGTCAAACCACAATAAAATGTACGGTTATAATGCTATTATGCTACTATCTCTTAGTCTTGTGCTTGATGAATAGGAATATAAAAAGGAGGAGAAGTGGAAATTAGAATTCCTACGTTTTTTCTTTCAAGGAGACACTAAAGGAACAAATCCTACAGTTTTCCTTTGCTCCATTCATTTGCACCAAATTCATGAAAAGTAGTACCATAGGAAACTTTCCAATTCTGATGTTTTTCATTCACTTTTCCTTTCAAGCACTAGCGATTCTAGTAGGCAGGCTTGAGCAAGAAAAATCCTACACTAAAAAAATGTTTTTGTGCTACTTCTATTACTTTGGACCCAGGCCACTGCCATACTAGCTCAAGTCCCAGGCCCATCGACAAATGCACAGCTCAAACACGCAGAGATAAATAATGATGGCGTTCAAGAGAGTCCATCATGGATAGCTAAGTTGCCTGGTACCTCACTGCTTGTCATATAGTAGGATAAAATAATCGTATTTCCCGTTACTACGAGTGCTCAGTGGACAATATATATAACATGTAGAGTAAAAAAGAGATGCAATAAGTGTACAACCTCTTTGGCGAAGCCATGTCGATCTCAGCGTGATTGGGTTGGCCGGTGAGGATGCTCCGACTGACTTGGCTGTCGAAGGAGGGGAAGAAGATCTTAGGCGTCTAGAGATGGAGCCCGAGGTACTGCTCTGCTGTGATGGAGGGTTTTGTCGTTGGAGCAGCTCCGGTGAGTTGTACGACGTCGAGGCTGAAGTAGGACAAGAGAGACAACGAACAACATTAACCTGAGTTGAATTCTATTAGCATCTCCAATACATGACGTAAAATACATAAACACAAAGTGCTAGATGTAAAATACATCAGCCGCTCATCTCTGAACTTAACTGTCGAAACTGTATTTAACTGTCGAAACTGAACTTAACTGTCGAAACTGAATTTTGCTGTCGAAACTGAATTTGCTGTCGAAACTGAACGCACTAGCAAGGTGAGGCTACATGTCGGCCGACTGACTTTTTCATCTCTGGTCAGTCGATTTTGCAGCCGTTGGATACAAAATCAAGGGCCTGCGGTTCATCTTCAACCTCCACCCCCTGAGCCGGCCAAATAGCAGCCCCCCGCCGCCCCGTGGCCGGCGGTGCGCCGCCCCACCCGCCCTAAAAACACTTCCCACCGCCGGTTAGCCGCTGCCCCGGCCATCCCTCTAGGCCCCCTCGTGCCGAGCTTTTTCTTCGGCGATCCCCACGCCACCGCCCCGCCAACGCCCCGCCACCGCTGGCGACCACCGCCCCCATCCTGAACCCTAAGATAGATAGTGGGGTACCTCTTCGGCGAGCCCCCCTTCCCGCTATGGCTGGTTCTTCCTTCACCCCCGTGGCATCGGAGTGAAGTGTAGCTAAATCGGAGAAGCATCGCAAGCAAGAGCAAGAGCGAGAGCAGCATCACGAGCAAGAGCAATAGCAAGAGCAGACTAGGCAGGGGACCGAGAGCAAGAGCAGAGCAGCAGCGCAAGCGAGAGCTAAAGCAGCAGGTCCTACTAATGTGGACGTCGCCGCCGAGGGAGCGACACCGTGGAGGAAGTGGCCGGCGACGCCGCCATGGATGGAGCCGCGTCGTGTCGGCTCGGGACCAAGCGCCGGCAGCATCGTGAGATCGAATCAAGAAGAAAATGTGGCGATTACTGTACAACCTCTTTGGTGGCGCTGATTAGGCTGCAGATTCATCCGAGGAAACGGTGATGATGATGCTCTTCCGGTGGTGCAGGTGAAGATGACGGTGTGGGAATGGAGGTGGCGCGAAAGACGAGGGGGACATCGGGGCAGCTCCTTGGAGGTGGAGGACGGGGTGGCAGAACCGGCGGGATGATGAGATCGACGAGGATCCTCATCCGGTACGGCGGATGAGGGACGTTGAGGTGTTGCTGTGGACGACGTCGTCGGGGAAGAGGCTCTGGCTGGGTGGCGGACGGAGCAGGGTGTGGGGTTTCGTCGCGGGTTTTCACGGCCTCGGTGTACGAATGGGTGGGCGGATGGGATGGCAGTGGGGAACCATGGCTCAGAGACGCGCTTGTCCGAAATGTGGGGTAAGTTACGAAAGTACCCCCACTGATTTGAGGCAGTTCTTTCAGTTCAGGGGTACCACGGGCATTTCGTGTGTCGGGATTTCACAGGAGGTGGGAGTTTTCGCGCGCATTGTAATTTCGAAATAGCAAGGCGCAGGTTGAGATGGAGGGAGTTGTCGGCGCACAACGAGACAAAGATATATCTTAAATATTTTGGGCTAACAAGGCGCGGGTAGAAGAGGCGGGAGTTTCCCAGCATGATAGACAGAGACGCTAGCTTGAATTTTCGGCATAACAACGCGCGACTTGAAATTTCGGAAGAACAAGGTTAACGTGTACCAAAAAAAAAGACAATTTGCACCTCAACACGCACAACACACACACAAACACCATTTAGACTAGAGTAAGGTACACATGCATTGCACGCATGAGATTTGGCAACCAAATTATGAATAAATACCACATTATAGCATGCAAGATTTGAGTCATATATGCATGATGTAGATGTTCATTTAATTCTTATAGTTCATTTCATTCAAAATCATCTAGTTTTTATAAGAAAGCTAATCTATTTTAAGATTCATGGAATTGTGCGTCGTAACACATAAAGTAAAAACAAATAATGGCAAATCATGTAGAAAAACATTTGGGCAATTCTGATATGGAAGATTCTAGAACAAATAATAAGTGCTTGTGTTTTGATGTTTGTGCATTATGCTTAAGTTCAACCATGGAGTCTTCTAGATTATACATGTGGCTAAATCTGGTGGAATCTAGATGATATCCAACGGCCAGTAGTGCTCAAATTTGCCATCTTTGGACCATCGGATTCGCCTCATCCAACAACCATCTTTCAAAGCTAAAGTTACCCGCACACAATATAAGAAAATATAATATATATATATAGGGGTATAGATATAGATATGTGATGCAAAAGCCGCCCATCATCTCCAATTAGAATAGTGTGTCCATGCACGGATGCGACGTGCCCAAATGATGTCTACCATCGGTATCTCAAATTCAAATCAGTCTGACCTTGTTCAATGTGTATACATTACAACATGCTCGTTTCCAAACCACACCGCGCAGATCTTCGTTATATTCATGCATGCATGGGTTTCAAACATCAGGATCTCTTATTCAAATATTAGAATTCAACTTTACATTGATTGTGACCTCACCTATTCAGCTATTCTTTTACACCCACACAGTAGTCTTCTCTTTATAATTGTACCACTAACCTTCTCTCGTGCATGCATGCACACACACTACCAGTCGGCATTATCCATCCCACGCATGCAATCTTTTTCATCAGGTTGGTCTCCCATAAAGGCACACATCAACACACATCCCCCTCTCCACACTAGTGTAGAACCGGGCAATAGCACCAGTTCGTAAGACCCTTTAGTGCCGGTTTGGTAACCGGAGCTAAAGTGTAGGCACTAAAGCCCCCCCCCCCTTTAGTACCGGTTCAGCACGAACCGGTGCTAAAGGGCAACCACGTGGCACGAGCCAGCTTCGGGGGCAGGGAGACCTTTAGTACCGGTTGGTGTCACCAACCGGTATTAAAAGGTTGGGGGGGTTGGGTTTATGATTTCTTTTTCATTTAATTTTGTGTTTTCCATTTAATTCCTTTTCGTTTGCTGGTATTTTACGATACAACATATTGTACACGTTATGGATATATATAAATAGAATTTCTAGTAGAACCAATCATAATATATTTCTAGTAGAACCGATCATAATATATTTCCTGGGAGTACGTACTGCCGCTCCTCATATACCACATAGATGAATCTTTTATACCTTTTTATTATTTTTAATATACTTCATTAGTAATTATTAGATACCCCAAAATGAGTTTCATGAAAAAATTCATGTAAGTCTATGTATTTTTAAATATTTACGTACATACTGATGTGTTTGTACGTGAAAAGGTATATTACAAAAAGTACGTCGCAGATGATATTTTTTCAACTAAACTCATATTGGCGTATCTTAGAATATTTAATGAAGTATATTGAGAATAATAAAGAGGTATAATTAATGCGTATATGAGGTATATTGAGGATGGGAGTACATAGTCCCAAGAGTACAGAAGAGGAGTCCTATATAAATATATAAATACATACATACATATATATATATATATATATATATATATATATATATATATATATATATATCATCGAATGTCCCACAACCACCATTAATTAATTCACACACACATACAGACACAATTTCTCCTAATTGGTGCCTTCAGAGCCAGTGGCATTAGCCTAATTGGTGCCTTCGGAGCACGATAACAATTGGAAGTGGTTCATGGGGGCGGTAGCGGGTAATAGTATTCTCCTTTAGGATCTATGACCTGGTCGAGCAAAAATCCCGCTATTTCCTCTTGCATTGCTTCTATGCGGTCCGCTGTTAGGAGCTTCTCCCGCACCTCTTTGAACTGTTAAGAAGGAGATCAATATGCATGTGTATTAGTTGTGTGACTAGATATCAATAATGGTGTAAAAATTGTGAATAGTGTTCTGACAAACTTACCCACTCTTGTCTTTGAGATCTGCTCCTTTCGGACGCCATCATGCGAATGTTCTCGCAAACGTAGTATGCACACAGATTATTCCCCGATGCCTGCTTCAGGGCCTTTACGAGAATGGAATTTGATTAGATAATAATTAATCAAGCATGATAATTAAAGAGATGGCAGCTAGCTAGTACTACTTAATTACTTACCTGGGGTCGATGCCATTTCAGATTTTGTTTCCATGGGCCTGGAGTGGCCCTGATGAACTTTGCCCAAGCCCTGCCCGCTGACAAAGAAAAGGAACAAATGGGTTATTAAATAGTTGTTATCAGGAAATGACAAACTAATTAAATAGGCCGAGATATAGTTAATAATGATTGAACTTACCTATTGACTATCCCCTTCACGATGGTGTAGTCACTTGCTTTCTTAAGTAGTGAGTCTAGTACTTCAACTGTTCCTTCATCAACTTTAATGATTAACAAGATCCAGTGAAATCTGCATGCACACACGTTTGCATGTCTTAATTAAGCGGGCATATGTAAGCAAAAATATGTAGCTAGCTAGTAGGCAAAAACAGAATTTGTAGTACAAGACAGTGTGACTCACTCGAAGTTGTAAGGAAGTAGTATATCTTCAATTTATTTGAGGCGCTCGAAGAACTCTAGCATGCTTTCCTCTACACTTTTTTCGTAATATGGATCTAATTTCCATATGTATTCATTAATGGTATTTGGGTCAACGAACCCAATGCCATAGCGTCCACCTTTTTTCATCTAATAAATCTTCATCCTGCATAATACCACAGAAAAGAATATAGTGAGGATAATTACAGGTAATGATTGATCAAAATGATCACTACAGCTAGCTTGAGACTTAAATTACAGAAAGAAATCACTTACAGACAATAGCAACTGACGATAGATTTGTCAAGTGCATCTTGATTGTATAGCTGAAATAGTTCTGAATACTCAACGGTCACAACTTTCTCATGGTAGTAATGATCCTTCTTGATATTCACCATGAGGGACTCTCGATTTGAAATCTTGGTAATGTCCATGTACGATTGATGCAATTCATACATTCTCGTTGGGAGGTTCTTGACCTCGTCTGGCTCGACCAAAGGTTGGCCCTGGACATATTTCCATTTTATTTCCTCCTCTCTAGTCGGATACATGGGCTCGATATCGAGGAGTTGTCCAACAGTGATCATGAGCGTTTCAGCCTGCTCAATATGCTCCTCGGTTATTAGCACATCGCCCAGCCCAGGAACGTTAACAGTTTGCCCACAATAATATTGGGCGCGCCTACTCTCATGTGTTGTTGGCACAACAAGCGGGGGGATTGATTGCGCCGCCTGTTCTCCCAGCTAGGGAATGGTTTTACCGCTCCTTTTGCCAGCTGATTTGCTTGAGCTCGAGCTTACCTCTTTCTGTAGACGTGCTCGATTTAACTACTTGATGTGGCGCTCATAGTCTGTGTCAACAGGCTTGAGAGCTGGTGCTCTAGCCATACGAATGAAGTGGTCAATCTTTTCCACAGGCACTTTCTCCCTTGGCGGTGGTGGCGGTTTCGGTGCAAAATGGGCTTCCACCTCGGCCTTCGATATGGCTATGTTTTCCTCCTCGGACTTGTCGTAAGGCCTCTGCGGAAGAGGTGCGAGGCTTGGACCATATTGAAATCGCTTGCCTCCGCCTGTACCTCCAGTACAACCTCGACTTGTACCACTATGCACCATAGCTGAGGCGGCTCTCTTCCGTGATTGCTGAGGCGGCGAAGACGGCTGACGTGGCTGAGTTGGAGGAGGAGGAGTGGCCTGAAGCTGTGCCGGACTTAGAGGAGGAGTGGCCTGAAGCTGTGCCGGACTTGGAGGAGGAGTGGCCTGACGCTTTGTCGGACTTGGAGGAGGAGGAGTGGCCTGAAGCTATGCCGGACTTGGAGGAGGAGTGGCCTGACGTGTTGGTGGACTTGGAGGAGCGGGAGTCTGCTAACTCGGTGGCGGAGTTCGACGAGGAGTCGGATGACGCTGTGTCGGTGGCCTTCGAAAGATGATGCAATCCTTTCTCCATAGGATGATACGATGGTTGGCCTCTCCCACTGTGTGTTCATCGTCACCTCCAGGAATGTCAAGCTCTAGCCCCGAATATTGGTCCACCACCTCATCAACCAAGACACGAGCATAGCCCGCTGGAATCAGGTTGCAATGGAAGGTTGCCTCGGGGGGATTTGTAAAAGCAAGGGCGTCCGCCACCTTCATGGATATGTTCTTCATTTTGAAGTGTAGCTCGCAGTTAGTGTTCTCCATGATGTCATCCACTGGGTAGCTATCCAGCAATGCGTCGCCCGGGGCGGAACCCACGCTGCTTCTCGGCATGGATGGGACGGTGCTATCCAATGGTGGATCATCCGCTAGCTGCTGAGACCCCCTTTGCTGGCTAAGTGAGTCGATCTGCTCCTGCTGCCGCTGGAATTTGACTGCCAAGTCCGCGTGCGCTGATTCTAGGCCTTGAAGGCGTTCATAGTCTAGCTTCCTCTGCTCCTCCTCCATCTTCCTCTTCTTCTCCTCCGCAATCTTCTTTCTCGCACGGGTTCTGTAGTCGGCGTTCCAGTCCGAAAACCCCTCATACCACGGAATAGCGCCCATGCCTCGTGTTCTTCCCGGGTGTTCAGGATTTCCCAGGGCACGCGTAAGCTCGTCGTTCTCTCTGTTGGGCTCGAACACCCCCGATCGAGCCTCTTCTATTGCAACAAGTAGCTTATCTTCGGCTCCGTCCAGACATGCCTTCTTCGAAACTTTGCCTGTCTTCGGGTCCAACTCCCCCCCATGCGCATAGAACCAAGTCCTGCACTTGGGGGGCCAGCTCAATGTTTCTGGAGTGACACCTGCATCCTCCATCTCTTTCTCGGACTTATCCCACTTAGGCATTCCCACCGCATAGCCACCTGGCCCCAGCTTATGGAACTTATCCTTTTTTGCGGCATTGGCCTTGTTTATTCTCGACCGTTCCTTAGATAATTCCGAATCCTTGAATTTCACGAAATCGTCCCAATGAGCACTTTGCTTCTCTAGTGTTCCCTCGAATACTGGAGTCTTCCTTCCTCCCTTGACGTACTTGGCCCATTCACGATTCTTGTGGTTCTTGAATGCAACCGCCATCTTCCGAACAGCAGCGTCCTTGACTTTCTCCACATCTGCATCTGTGAAATGATCTGGTAGGGTGAAATGTTCCATGAGCGTTTCCCAAAGCAGAAGTTTTTGTCTGTCGTCGACAAAAGTAACTCCTGGACGTGGCTTTGCTGGCTCTCTCCATTCTTGAAGGGAGATCGGGAGTTGGTCCTTCACAAGAACTCCGCACTGACGAATGAACTTGTCCGCAATCTTCTTAGGCGCTAATGGTTCGCCATTAGGTTTGATGGCCTCGATATTGTACTTTACGCCCTCCTTCAACTTTTTGTTCGGGCCTCGTTTCCTGTTGCCTGAAGATTTGCTCGATCCGGATGGCTGAAAGAAGAAAGATCGATTCGTTAATATATCTTCAAGTCATTTAAAACATGTGATGATCACCAGATGCCTGCTTATATAAATATATATACCTCGCCGGTCTTTGTTGTTTCAAGATCAACATTTTCTTCGTCATGTTCATAGTTCATGACTTCATCAATTCGGTCGTCGCGATCGAATATCATATCACCCTCCCCGGTGTTGTTTAGATATTCGGAGCCGTCATAATCTTCTTCATTCTGATCATCATCTGGCCCGCGAGGATTGCGTATGATATTGAACAGGGCCTCTTCTCCCTCTCTGCCGGTATTGTCCGCCATAGGTTTTGTTTAACTAATCCAAAAGAAATATATTCAAATTACAATGCATGGATGCAATCAATTAATAAGGAAAAACTGAATCAATCATAGTACATAATAAGCATCATCGAATATAATCTCGAATACGTCGTCTCGAATAATAGACATAATCTCGAATACATCGTCTCGAATAATATATATAATCTCGAATAAATCATCTCGAATATTATATATCGAATACATCACTAGCTAGCTAGCTAGCTAATAAAGATCGAATACTAGAGAGTAATCTAGGCAGTGGACAACCAAAGTGAAGGAACCATCACTGGTTCATAGCTCGGGTGATCTCCCCAAAGAACCTGCCAGGTATTGGAGAACCTGACGTCCATAGCAGCCATGTAGCGATGGACGTGCTTGTCCTCCTCCCTGACACGGCGACGTACCACCTCCAGCGGGGCCATCTCCCTCTGCACCGAAAGTGGACCACGCGAACGCCACCAAAGGAGATGAGGCTCGACGACGGGACCCGGGGCCGGGTTCCTCACCAAGTGTCGCGCCCCTGAAGGTAGCACATCCAAGTGCCAGCCCGAAGGAGCCCAGTCCTGGACAAGGGTCCTCTGAAGCAGGACGTCGTCGCGAACGGGTCGACGGCGAGGATGCGGGCCGGGCATCGTCGACAACAAATACTATATGCCGCAAAAGTAAAGTAACATTTTTTAAATTTTGGATTGTGATTTCATATATGCAAATTCTAAAATTTATAACTAAAAATATAAGAAACAGAAAAAACATCGATCATCGTCTAACAATTTGAAATTAATCTAATTCATCTAGCTAAAACTAACATTTCCAAAATTTCTAACATTTCTATAACATTCGTATAAAAAACAGAAAAAACCTTTGACATTATATATATTATAACTAACATTTCTATATACTATTTGACATTAATCTAATCTAATTAATTAATTCATCTAAAACTTTGTATGAAAAACAGAAAAAACTAAAAACTAAAAACAGAAAAAATTGTGTGTGTGTGCGCGTGTAGTGTGTTTGTGTGTGTGTGTGCATGTAGTGTGTGTGTGTGCGCGCGCGCGCGTGTGTGTGCGATACGGCCGGCGTCGGCACATGGTGGCTTTGATCTATTGGAGGGAGGAGAGGGGCCGGGGGAGGGGCTGACAGCACGCGCAGGCGAGGTCGAGGCGACAGCGACGCGAGGCGACAGCGACGGCGAGGCGAGGTCGCGATCCAAGGTGACGGCGGTGAGGCGAGGGGACGGCGACGGGCCGGTGCCGCGACCGGGACAGGCCGGCGACGGGGGCGCCGCGGAGTCGACGGGGACGATGCGACGAGGACGGGGGCGTCGCGGAGTCGACGGGGACGGCGCGACAGGGGCGGCAACGGCGCGGGACGGGGCGGCGGCAAAGAGAAGTGGGAGATGAGAAACTGAAATTTTTCGAAGTGTTTTCTTATATAGGGGACACCTTTAGTACCGGTTGGAGCCACCAACCGGTACTAAAGGTCTGTTTTGGCCAGGCGAAGCGGCGGGAACCACACCCCCTTTAGTACCGGGTCGTGGCACCAACCGGTACTAAAGGCCCCCCCTTTAGTACCGGTTGGAGCCACGACCCGGTACTAAAGGGTGTGCGCTGCCAGGCGAGGGGCGCAGAAGTTTAGTCCCACCTCGCTAGCCGAGGGGCACTCGCACCTGCTTATAAGCCCCGCCGTCGCTGCTGTCTCGAGCTCCTCTCTTAAGCAGGCCTTCTGGGCCTACCTCTGCTGCGATGCCCTGTTGGGCCTACTGGGCTAGCGGGCCTGCATCCTGGCCCAACTAGAATTTGGGTTTCTAGTCGTATGCAGGCCGCTGTGGCCCAGTAGGTGGGCTTTTTTTCTTATTTTTTTGCTTTATTTTTATTTTTTGAGTTGTTTTTTGCTGTATTTAGAGTTTCTTTGTGAATATTTTTGCTTTAGGTACAAAAAATTACAAACTTTCTGTTAGTACCGGTAGTTTACAAATTTGAATAGTTTAAATTTTGAATTATTTGAAATTTGTGTGAATCACTAGTTTGTGAATAACTTAACTTTGAAAATAGATTTTTCAGTGATTCTTTTTTCTTATGTTTAATATTAGTGTGTTTTATCATTATATTCAATTTGGTAATGCTTAGGTTATTTAAAAAATGAAATGCCTTTGTAACGGATGAGTTTTTGTCCGAAACCCTGATACTTCGAAAGAGATTGTCCATTTTGTACACGAAGTGCATCCAGTTTTTGCGGTAACCCTCTCTACTTTTTTGCACATGCTATGTGGGTGAAATTATGATACCATGCCAACTTTCAACCTTTTCTGAGTTCATTTGAAATGCTTTTCAATTTCAGGGTCATTTAGCTGAAAAAATCAGTAAATGCATGAAAGAATTTGCTTGCACATAAAATTTCTTCGCGTTTCAAATGCCAAAACACATAACTAGCTACCCTAACTATTACAGAGATTCCCTCCTGGGTGTGAAACACAGAAGAAAGTGATGATAGTGAAGCCGATCACATCCCAGATCTTTGGGTGTGAAACTTTTTCTTCGCGTGTGTCCCTTTGCGCCGTAGCCATGGAAAATCTTCATCATTTAACTGGATGCTCGGGTCAATATTCACTGTGAATGGAGCAATTTCATCAAACTTTTCATAATCTCCTGACATGTCTGTCTTGTCATCCACTCCCACGATGTTTCTCTTCCCAGAAAGAACTATGTGCCGCTTTGGCTCATCGTACGATGCATTCGCTTCCTTATCTTTTCTTTTTCTCGGCTTGGTAGACATGTCCTTCACATAGAAAACCTGTGCCACATCATTGGCTAGGACGAATGGTTCGTCTGCATACGCAAGATTGTTGAGATCCACTGTTGTCATTCCGTACTGCGGGTCTTCCGTTACCCCGCCTCGTGTCATATTGACCCATTTGCACCGAAACAAAGGGACCTTCAAACCACGTCGATAGTCAAGTTCCCATATGTCCTGTATATAACCATAATATGTTTCCTTTCCCGTCTTGGTTTCTGCATCAAAGCGGACACCACTGTTTTGGTTGGTGCTCTTCTTATCTTGGGCGATCGTGTAAAATGTATTACCATTTATCTCGTACCCTTTGAAAGTCATTATATTCGAAGATGGTAACTGGGACAGCAAGTACAGGTCATCTTCAATAGAGGCGTCATGCATGGTACGTGTCTGCAACCAGCTGGCGAAACTCCTGGTTTGTTCACGTGTAATCCAGTCATCAGACCGCTCCGGGTGTTTGGAGCGTAGCAAATTCTTGTGTTCATCCATATACGGAGCCACCAAGGCGGAATTCTGTAGAACTGTGTAGTGTGCTTCAGTGAGAGAATGTCCGTCCATACATATTATTTGTTCCCCTCCTAGCGTGCCTTTTCCATCCAGTCTGCCCTTATGCCGCGATTCAGGAACACCAATCGGCTTAAGGTCAGGAATAAAGTCAATACAAAACTCAATGACCTCCTCATTTTCATGGCCCTTGGAGATGCTTCCTTCTGGCCTAGCACGGTTATGAACATATTTCTTTAAGACTCCCATGAACCTCTCAAAGGGGAACATATTGTGTAGAAATACAGGACCCAAAACGTTAATCTCTTCACATAGGTGAACTAGGACGTGCGTCATGATGTTGAAGAAGGATGGTGGGAACACCAACTCGAAACTGACAAGACATTGCACCAAATCATTCTCTAACCTTGGTATGATTTCTGGATCGATTACCTTCTGAGAGATTGCATTGAGGAATGCACATAGCTTCACAATGGCTAATCGAACGTTTTCCGGTAGAAGCCCCCTCAATGCAACCGGAAGCAGTTGCGTCATAATCACGTGGCAGTCATGAGACTTTAGGTTCTGGAACTTTTTCTCTGCCATGTTTATTATTCCCTTTATATTCGACGAGAAGCCAGACGGTACCTTAATACTGAGCAGGCATTCAAAGAAGATTTCCTTCTCTTCTTTGGTAAGAGCGTAGCTTGCATGACCCTGATGTATGCCGTCTTTTCCGTGCATACGTTGCTGGTCCTCCCGTGCCTCAGGTGTATCTTTTGTCTTCCCATACACGCCCAAGAAGCCAAGCAGGGTCACACAAAGATTCTTCGTCACGTGCATCACGTCGATTGCGGAGCGGACCTCTAGGTCTTTCCAATAGGGCAGGTCCCAAAATATAGATTTCTTCTTCCACATGGGTGCGCGTCCGTCAGCGTCATTCGGAACAGGTTGTCCACCAGGACCCTTTCCAAAGACCACCTTCAAATCCTTGACCATATCATGTACATCAGCACCAGTACGGTGGCGAGGCTTCGTCCGGTGATCCGCCTCACCTTTGAAATGCTTGCCTTTCTTTCTTACGGGATGCCTGCTCGGAAGAAATCGACGATGTCCCAGGTACACATTCTTCTTACAATTAGCCAAATATATACTGTCGGTATCGTCCAAACAGTGCGTGCATGCGCGGTATCCCTTGTTTGTCTGTCCTGAAAGGTTACTGAGAGCAGGCCAATCATTGATGGTCACGAACAGCAACGCCTTTAGGTCAAATTCTTCCCCCATGTGCTCATCCCACGCACGTACACCTGTTCCATTCCACAGTTGTAAGAGTTCTTCAACTAATGGCCTTAGGTACACATCAATGTCGTTGCCGGGTTGCTTAGGGCCTTGGATGAGCACTGGCATCATAATGAACTTCCGCTTCATGCACAACCAAGGAGGAAGGTTATACAAACATAGAGTCACAGGCCAGGTGCTATGGTTGCTGCTCTGCTCCCCAAAAGGATTAATGCCATCTGCGCTTAGACCAAACCATACGTTCCTTGCGTCATCTGCAAACTCCTTCCCGTACTTTCTTTCGATTTTTCTCCACTGCGACCCGTCAGCGGGTACTCTCAACTTTCCGTCTTTCTTACGGTCTTCTCTGTGCCATCGCATCGCCTTGGCATGCTCTTTGTTTTGGAACAAACGTTTCAACCGTGGTATTATAGGAGCATACCACATCACCTTGGCAGGAATCTTCTTCCTGGGGCGCTCGCCCTCGACATCACCAGGGTCATCGCGGCTGATCTTATAGAGCAATGCACCGCATACTGGGCAAGCGTTCAAATCCTCGTACTCACCGCGGTAGAGGATGCAATCATTAGGGAATGCATGTATCTTCTGCACCTCTAACCCTAGAGGGCACACAGCCTTCTTTGCTTCATACGTACTCTCGGGCAATTCGTTGTCCTTTGGAAGCATATTCTTTATCATTACCAGCAACTTTCCAAATCCCTTGTCAGATACACCATTCTCTGCCTTCCATTGTAGCAATTCCAGTGTGGTGCCCAGCTTTTTCTTGTCACCTACGCAATTCGGGTACAACAATTTTTTGTGATCCTCTAACATGCGCTGCAACTTCTTCTTCTCGAAATCACTTGCGCAGTTTCTCTTTTCATTGGCAATGGGCCGACCTAGATCATCAACGGGCTCATCCGATGCCTCTTCTTCAGCATTGCCGACTCAGCATCTTCCTGCATTACCGGCTCAGCTTCTTCCCTCATTGTTGTATCATCGTATTCAGGGAACCCATGGCCAGGATAGCTGTCGTCGTCCTCTTCTTCTTCATTGTCTTCCATCATAACCCCTCTTTCTCCATGCTTGGTCCAAACATTATAGTGGGGCATGAAACCGGACTCAAACAGGTGGACGTGAATGGTTCTTGACGTAGAGTAATTGTGACCATTCTTACAGCCAGCACATGGACAAGGCATAAAACCATCCGCCCGCTTGTTTGCCTCAGCCGCAAGCAGAAAAGTACGCACGCCATTAATGAACTCGGGAGAGCATCGGTCATCCTACATCCATTGCCGGCTCATCTTCAATACACAGCACCAAAAACACCAAATTAATACAATACATAAAGTTCATACATAAAGATCATACAACACTTAAATGCAACAAACAAATAACTCTCTAGCTAAAGAATTTAAATGCAACAACAAATGCGATCAAGATCGCAACTAAGGTAACAATTGATCCAACAGCATAATGATACCAAGCCTCACTATGAATGGCATATTTTCTAATCTTTCTAATCTCCAAGCGCATTTTCTTCATCTTAATCTTGTGATCATCGACGACATCGGCAACATGCAACTCCAATTCCATCTTCTCCCCCTCAATTCTTTTCAATTTTTCCTTCAAATCCTCGTTTTCTCTTTCAACTAAATTTAACCTCTCGACAATAGGGTCGGTTGGAATTTCTGGTTCAACTACCTCCTACATACAAATATCTATGTCAACTTGATGGGCATAATTTGTCATAAACACGAAATGCAATGAATAGTTTTAAAAGAGAATATACCACATCTGAATCATAACCCGGACGAGGGCCGACGGGGACGGATATCAAAACCATGGCACTATGTATAACAAACAACGTATGGGTAAGATAATTATACGAGTAACTATATATCCAAATCACACAAACATCAATTTTTTATATGAAACTTCATGAACAAGAGGCTCACCACAAGGTGGTGCCGGCGACGGGACGTTGCGAGTGATCGACGGTGGTTACGACTGAGATTTAGAAGGTACTAAGTAAACCACACCTACATATGCAAACTAAGTGTTATTTTTGACCTCAAATTGCATATAAATCAAATACTAGCACATATATATAATTCCTCCCAAATTACTAAACTCAAAAATCAATCACTATATAAAGCATTGCACGAGCTAATCTAGCAATGAGAGATGAAAGGACAAAGTTGCTAACCTTTGTGATCATTTGAATGGATGGGGGCCTTCAAATCTTGACAAATTTTGGGCAAAATGTGTGATGAGCTTGAGAGGAAGAGGGAAAAGAACAGAGAGGAGAGGGGAAAGGGGAAAGGGGAAGAACAGAGCGAGCTCGAGTGGACGAAGGGTCTATGTAGGACAACCTTTAGTACCGGTTCGCGATACGACCTGGTACTAAAGGTGCTGGAGGGGCCCCGGACTGACAACATGCTGCCACCACTCACTTTAGTACCGGTTCGTGGCACGAACCAGTGCTAAAGGTTCGCCACGAACCGTTACTAATGAGAGTGGCCGGCTAGCCGTTGGAACCGGAACTAATGCACACATTCGTGTCGGCTCAAATTCAAACCGACACTAATGTGCTTCACATTCGACCCTTTTTCTACTAGTGCCATCATATCGGGCATTATTTATCTCTCACGTGTGCATGCGCAACGATCGATGTACCTCTATGTATGTGTGTATATAGCAAGGTCTTTCATAGTTTTCCACACAAACTGATCAATCGATATATCCAGTGAGGTCAGACCCTCTTTCCCACGTCCACATCGATCAATCTATACCTCTCTATATAGGATTAACATATATAGCTAATACACCCACATTAATTATGTATCCAACGTCCCCCTCTCATCATCCATGCCTTCCGCTTCATCTCTCAGACGCGTGCACAATGGTGAAGACAAGGGGCAGTAAGGGCCTGCCCCCTCCCCCTAACATCACTATATATCAAGGCTAATATGAATGTGATCATTAGACAATTGCTGCTAAAAATGGTTTAAGTTCATGAATTGACCCTCCTCGTAAAGGATTAGCAATACTTGGCCCCCTAGCTCATTTATTTTTCATGGCTCCGCCACTGCGTGCATCAACGCACGTGTTCGCCCTCTCTCTCTAAATATCGATCTCGCACTTGTGCATTCCTTCATAGTCTCCCTCCACTCGGCCCCTCGCACCATCTTCTAGCCCCCCACCGGATTTTGCCACATGTACAATCTAGCAGACTCCATGGTTGAACTTAAGCATAATGCACAAACCTCAAAACAACAGTGGTTCTCTTTTGTTCTAGAATCTTCCGTGTCATAACTGCCCAAACTTTTTTCTAGTTGAATTGCCATTATTTGGTTTTACTTTATGCTTTACAACGCACAATTCCATGAATCATAAAATAGATTAAGGGCTTCTTTGATTCAAAGGATTCTCAAAGGAATTTTGGAGGATTCTAATCATTAGGAATTTTTCCTATCTTGGTTGTTTGATTCGTAGGATTGTAAACCATATGATTCATTTGCACTAGATTTCATAGGGAACATCCCATCCACTCAAACCTCTTTGAAAGAATTCTGCGTTTTTTCTATGCACAATCAAACACTCGTACAATCCTGTAGGATTCAAGACGACATACCACTATAATCCCATGTTTTTCCTATTCCCGCGTTCTTAGCTTTTTTATAAAAACTAATTGATTTTGAATGACATGAACTATAAGAATTAAACGAAGGGCTACATCAGGCATATATGACTCAGAGCTTACATGCTATAGTGTGGTATTTATTCATAATTTGGTTGCAAAATCTGATGCGTGCAATGCACGTGTACCTTACTAGTACTTCGAGTATGTGCAAAACACGTAAATTAGAATACCAATGGCATGCTACACAGTGTCTCTCTTACAGTTCATGAAGCCATGTGGCACATGTGTAGGCGTTGTCGCAACCTCCTTGCGTGGATTGATCACAGTGACGTGCTGCTGGTTCCAGAAGAATGTACTCGTCCTCCCTGAGCCATACTAGCGATACATGCACGAAGCAAAGATGTGCACGCACGCCATGCACGCACTCATTCCTCGCACGCACATGCGGGTACACGGGCGGACGCAATTTTGCGCCAAGATCCACCCCATGTGATAATTTGACGCATGTAAAGTCGTTCACTTCATTGATAGTCAATTAATACAGCGCATGCAAATTGAGTGGACGTGAGGGCAGAAGAAAGACATTATTACTCCACTGCGCATGCGAGTAGTTAAATCATGGGTTGCTAGTAGTACTTCCATTGGTCTCCTTCGTATTTTGTGCCAATTTTTGACAGTAACATAATATTTATGCATTTGAGCACTGTAGTAGTACTTTAAATTTATGTTCCGCTAAACTCATCGGGAGCCGTTTCGGGCCTCGAAACCAAAACCATCAATTAATCTTTACCTTGTTCCCATCACATTTGAAAGCCTGCTCACACCTACTAGTAGTACATACCAAACCTGAACGTGTTCCCACTATGCAGGTATTAGTACTAGTGCTAGTACTTAGGTTATAAAAAGGGGAACTACCTAACCGAAAATCACTCTACCTTTCCTCCTCATAAGTGCTTCTTCTTCATTCGTCGTTGCCATGGCCGGTGAGCGGAGCTCTAGGTCGAGAACTACTCGTAACAAGGGAGCGGCAACCAAGGCTGCGGAAAAAAAGAGGGCTCGCCGCCACGCGGAGACCTCGAAAGATCTCTCACGGGCAGGCGATGGCTCCCGGGAGCGCCCTAGCCGCGGAGGCGAACATGCCAAGCTGGCGGAGCTGGAGTCGTTATCCCTCGACGGCATGCCCGATCAGCTCAATAAGCAGAAGGAGTTCATCCAAGGCTTGATGGAGTTGCTGAAGGAGAGCCTCGGTGACATGCCCGCTGAGTTCACTCAGCAGGGGGAGTTGACCGCCGGCTTGGTGATGCTGCTGAAGAAGAGCATTGCCTCGGAGAAGAAGGCGACCGGCTAAATCCTGCGACTTCGAGAGGACAATGCGAAGCTCTGCCATGAGATCGATCTGTTGAAGGAGAAGAACGCCGGCTGGAGGAAGCTGCATGAGAATAGTAGTTCCTCGATGAAGATGCTGCAGGCCCTCGCCATGGAACAGAAGGAAGATTTGGCGAAGCTCCGCATCGAGCACCCGGCTGCTGTCAAGGTATGTAATATGGCTGCGGAACAGATGATGAAGGCTCGCGCCGAGAAATGCCGCATCATGGACACAATGATGAAGATGGCGGAGGAGACGCGCAAGGAGATGGAGGTCGTGGAGGCGATCAAGAAGCAATTACGACTCCGCGGCGAATTAGATCATTTGGGGTGATAATCTTCCTTCTTCTTTTGCTCCTGTGTTTCATCTTTTGCTTCGGTGTTTCACCGCACGTGTCACGTTCTCTGCGAGGCATGAATAGAACAATGTTTTTTTGAGCGAATGAATAGAACAATGCTAACAATGAGATGACTAGAAAATTATATCATTTTTATCGCCATATGGCACTGGGCTGCCGTGTTTCGTGCTCCTCCGTCGCAGTACTACTCCAGTGGAAAACTTGAGTATACCGCATGGTTCTTTGCTCCTCCTCGATCAGGTCGTCGGCGCATTTATACGAGCAGTCAAATCACAAGGCCCCACCTTCCAGCAGTAATGAGCTGTCAAATCACAAAGGCCCTCGCCTCTTGTGAAACCGACCAAGCTAGACTGCCCCGCCCTCTAGCCTTTTAAAAAATGTATACTTTGGTACAACAGTAGTATCGATGGATTGCGCCATGGAGCAAAACTTGAAATTAAAAAAAAGATGGTACATATAGAGAGCGCTCGTCGCCAAATTATGCATATAGTACTATTAAAAAGGCTAGTCACAATAATGGTGTCCAGCACAACCCACCCCTCAAATAAAACTAAGAGGGTGCTTGGATACGTTTTAGTCCCATGACTAAAAGTAGTGGGACTAAAACATGCTAGCCTCACCCATGCTTGGATCCAAATACTAAAAAGGCTAAAATCAAGTTAATGAGCATTTATTATCCTCCAAACCCTCCAATCCAGAACTCGCCTGTGTTAAAGGAGAGGAGTTAAATGAGTAGAGAGAGGACTAATCCACATTTTAGTAGGGGTACCCCTGACTAAAAAAATTTAGTCTCAAGGCTAGTTTTAGCCCTCTTTAGTCAGGGGTGCTTGGAACTTTAGCCTCTTAAAGAGACTATTTTTAGTCAGACTAAAATAAGTCCCTTGGATCCAAGCACCCTCTAAGCATCCTGGAATTCTTTGACAAAACTAAGCACCCTGAAATTCTTTGACAACTAAGCTGCTGGCTATATGATGTTGGCCATATAGATTGTACGTATATAATGTGAAGAAACAAGTGGTAGTACTATACCAACTAAAAGATGAAATGTAAGAAATACTAGTATGTATGTACTGAAGAGTTAAAGTAACGAGAAGAAACATAACATAGTTCTGCTGGGGGCTCAACACAATAGACCCCTCAAATTAAATTTAGCACACCTGAAATTAAACTTTGCAACTATTCCGGTAGACACTACATTAGAACTACCATGAGCAACGACACTGCCACCTTACTCGGAGTCCTCGTCCACGTCCTCGACTTCGTCCTTGTCCCTGTTCCTCATGGCCGGTACTTCTTTGCTTGAACCGCACACTTGGCTGTTGCTCTTCATCCAACCCTTGTAGATATTGAAGCAAAGGTAGCCATACATTGTAGCGTAGTGGATGTGGTCTATATCTAGTACATTTCGCTGCCATGCATGACGATGAAACGTGTAATGAGGTTTCTCCAGTTTACCGTACGAAGGATGAACCATGGCTCCTGTCAGGGTCAGCATTGAAGGCTGACGAGAGGACACTAGCCGATTCTTCTAGAGGTCAAAGGTGTTGCCTACAACGAGGCCTATCCGATGCAGGACTTCTTTGTCGTTACCAAAGTCTACAGTAATGAATTTGACTAGGTTGCTCTCGAGGAAGTCCTTAAAATCCTGGCACTCAACGTCGCCATGGCATATGTGGTAGACCAAGCATAAGTCATGCACGCAAACCTGGATCATGGCGGGCTTCTTCCTCTTTCCGTCCTTTAGATCCTTCTCTCGTCCCAGGACTGTGGTGTACTCAACATCTAGCCCAGCGACCCACTCATCATCTGAGTCTTCAAATATGCGACTGAAGCGAGAAAGGCATCCTTTCACCATCACGGAAGAACGGGTGTAGATGACGTCGAACTAATCGTCGGTGATGGTTCTAACCTTGTACTCACCGCCGATCGTGGAGATTTGGGATGCCATGGATTTCGGAGGAGGGTTAGGATTAGTGGAACTGTCGTAATGTGAATGGACGGGACAACTAGGAGCGAACCGCCGTAGTATTGAACGACGTGCGGGGACGAGTAGGAGCGAACTGCCATCGTGCGAACGGCAGGGTAGTGGCTTTCCATTCTCCCATGATACGGGCTTCCAAGAGCCCTTGGATCTGAGATCGAACAGTTGCATGGCGTGAATATCCTATCCTAGAGGGTTATTCTGCAAATTTTCAGCAACTTACCATGCGACCGTTTGATCTCAGATCCAAGGGCTGCCAAAAGCCCGTATCATGGTCGCGCCTACCACGACCGTCGCGTCGCTCGCGCGGTCGCGCCCTTGGAGATTTAACACGGTGCGTTAGGCTATCTAAAGTTGGCATGTCATACATAGTCATCACTTAGTCACTCATACTACAACAAGGTTGGCTATAAGTGTATTTTTTACTCCTCTCTATCTCTTTCTTCGTACTCAAGGAAGAAACGGTGCTAAGCCTGTGTATTTATTGCATTTGCCAAGGAGTGACCTCTTCCAATGAAATGGTGTTGCTAAGTTTGCTTCATTTAATTGGCTATAGACTCAAAATTGTCTTTTCACCTAGGTACACACGCTTAGCACCGTTTCTTCCTTGGGTCACCAAACTAGTCTCTCTCTTCTTGATTAACTTGCCACATCAGATTTTATGCTTATGTGGCAAGCTTAAGGGAGCAAGTAAAAGTAAGTACAATAGTGCACTTTACATGGCATTTTTGCATATGTGGAGGAAAGAGAGGCAAGGAAAAAGTGGAGAAGTGGGCTCTCATTCAAGAGCCAGCCTCTACTACATGGTGGAGCATTGGGAAAGGCACCTGTATGGAGGTGGTCAGGAATCTGGGAGAATCATGCCGGTCATAGCGCCGCTGTTATAATGATAATGGCAAGTCAAATCATGGGGCCCCACCTGTCCAACAGCAACTCACTGTCAAATCACACAGCCCTATGTTTGCAGCAGCCTACTCCCTCGTCTTCTCGCGTCTCTATCGAACCGACTAGGCGGAACTGCCCCGCCGCCTACCGCGCAAGAAAAGCCCCGCCCTCGACTTTTAAATAGTATACATTATACTAATTTTGTATCCATGGATTGCGCCCGCGCCATGGAGCAAAGCGTCTAGAAAACAGAGGAGAGACGGTGGTCTTGCAATAGAGAAGAGGGAGAGGCGAGACGGTGGTTTTGGAATGGAGATGATGGAGAGGAGAGGAGGTGGTTTTGCAATGGAGAAGAGGGAGAGGAGCGTGCGGCAGCGATTTAGGATTGAACGAGAGGGTCGGCGCGCTCTGACTGGATCAAAATCAAAATCAATTTGGTGACATGCATTCACATTTTGCTTGTCAAATACAGTACGTGGTCAAACTTTGACCCAAAATACACGAAACAACAAAAAAATACTTCCAAGACCAGCGCCGCTCTTCCGCTCTTCTCCTCTTAAACCACTGCCGCTCCTCTCCTGTTCCAATCTAAATGCAGCGCCGCTCTACTCCTCTTCCATTTCAAAACCACCGCCCCTCCTCTCCTATTCCAGTCCAAAACCAGCGTCGCTCCTCTCCCGTTCTAATCCGAAACCAGCGCTGCTCCTCTCCTCTTCCATTCAAAAACCACCTCCGGCGAGTGAAGGTGTTCTGGAGAAGTAGATCGATGGAGGAGTACAACCGATATGTGAGGATCGCAGATGGCGACCTTGTGAAGCTAGCTAGGATGTTGGAGATACATTCTTGGTTTGACAACAAGGACCAACTAGCGGCGACGGTGACATCCATGGCCAAATATCTGCAACAGAGCGAAAAGGCAGCGATACTCGTGAAGGGAGTCGCGCCGGAGTACATAGAGCTGCTCCTCTGGGCCATTGAGTAAACAGATTCACCAAATCCGATCGTGAGGGAGCGGTGGTGGGAGTATTGATCCCAGATGGACCATCCTCCAGAGATTGAAGGATCGAGCATCTACAGGGTGCCATTTTTGAGGGTGTCCTGCCAGAGCGAGCCGGTGGAGTCTTCGTCAACCGAACCCAACTGCAAGAGGAGAAAAGCAGTTGGCCCGATGACGCTTCCCCGCCATCGTCTCCCTCGCCGTTCACATCGTCTCACGGGGCGGTTGTCTGCCGCCGAGGAATAGGAGGGGGCTGCCCCCCTAGCCCAATAGTCGGGCAGGTTGTGAATTGTCAGGAGGAGCTTAGGGTTGTCAGTATTTTCAGATTGTGAATTGTGTTTTGTGTTGTGTATTTTGAGAGTACTTTCAGATATGAATGTCTTTTGAATTTCAGATTTGCAGTATTGAGCATATGAAGTATTTTATGAATTCTAGATATCTATTTTTAGAACTTAAAAAATGTAGTTTCATAGAAGTATAAAAGTGCAGACAATGTGATTCTCAGAGAAGAAACTGCAAGTTTCAGTTTCAGATAAGAAACTGCAAGTTCAGTTTCAGATAAGAAACTGCAACTTTCAGAGGCAGAGCATTTATATTAACACGACCTTTTCAAACAGGGTTAACATCAAGTTGGAAGTTTTATTCATGGTCGAAAATGGAACTACCAGCCAGTTAACATCATGCTGATCAACATTCATGCATAGCACATCTTCATATGATGCACAGCCAAAATGCCCACACAATGTCAAGTGTGCGAAACACAGAGAAAACGAGGGACGAAGTTTTGGCAAGTGTTGGACGTGGTTTTGGGCTGCCCCGTCTAGGCTTTCATTTTTAACATGCGCAGCCCACGTCCTCGGATGGGAGGTCCATAGGTCTGTTTGTATTTTCTTAGGGCTGTCATGTATCGACCGGCATATGGACCTCCCATCCGAGGTTTTATTTTCGGCAGCCCAATTTATGTATTTTTTTTAAGAAAACACAGAGGTATGTTCTATTTTTATATAAGAATAGGAACGCCAGCTCCAACTTATGTTTCCCTTCTAACTATATTGTATATATTTAAATTATTTTATATGTTGACTGTTTAGTTCACATAATTGGCAAATAGATGACCGCTCTCGCGATCCCCTTCGCCCCGCCACCACCTCCACCCTCGCCGCCGCCCCCGCCACTACCTCCACCCTCGCCGCCGCCCCCGCCACTACCTCCACCCTCGCCGCCGCCATAGATCTCACCGCCACCCCCCGCCTCCTGACTCCGGGCGCGCCTGCCGCCCTGAGCAAGTCCGCTCGCGCGCCCCATGGAGTCGCCGGCCATATCCACGGGGGAATGGCTGGAAGACAGGAAGATGTACAATATGCATCTCCCACATGTCTACAAAGCCTTCCCGCGGATGCTCCAACCGCTCGACTCCATCGCGCCGGCGGTGCTGCAGGAGACTCGAGGGAGGAGATGGAGGGAGCAGGCGAGCGGATCCGCGATGACGCTCTCTCCTGGACCCAGTGCACGCACGAATGGAGGGAAGCAGAGGAGGAAGCTGCGAGGGAGGAAGCCAAGGAGGGACCGAATCCGTTCTCTCACTCGCGCAGGTATGCTCGGATGTGCAAGGATCATGTGGTTTGGGAGCTGCTGAATCTAGCCCCGCGAATCTACTTCGAAGGAGATTTCTTGGAGAAGCACAGGATGCCCCACCCCAGTGAGCCGTTGATTGTGTTCGTTCGATGGGCGAAAGGAGAAGTGAATTCAGGAGATCCACACCGTGCTGCGAGATGGGAATGCTTGACTGGACTCCTGCCCACCAGCATGCCACCGGAGCCGGAGCAGGTGGATCCCCAACCTTACCTCTCCCCCAAACCTGCAGAAGATTGAAATTAGGCTTGCCATCTGCTTTAATTAAGCTATCTGGTGGTTATTTCTGCTTCCTGAGAGACAACATCTGGCTGGAGGATGAGAAGGAACCAGGAACTCCGATGAATTTCCTCTATCACAATGGGGGGAGCGCCGGTTGGGCAGTGGTACGGCCCACCTCCGCCCCAAATGGGGGCACAATCTGGGCAGGCTCTTGTAATTGCCCGAGATCAATCTGTTGGTGGTTCTGACTCTTAGATCAGTGGGAAATCTGAAGGCAAGAATCAGCAAAAGAAGAGATAGGACATCCAGAAAACTGCTCATGCCCCTGCTTCGGGCCTTATGGCATACTCTAAGGTGATCTGCTACAACTGTGGGGAACTAGGGCATCATTTGGATAAATGTGTCAAGCCCAAGAGTTGTTTTATTTGCAAAATGGTTACCCATAAAGTTGAGAATTGCCCTATCAGAAGGAAAACCCACAGTTCTGCTAGATATGTTGGAAGTGCTGCTCCAGGATTATGTCCACCATTGATAGAATTTTCTGTGACACAGAATTAGATAGTTTTTTCCCCTTCCTAGTTGTAGAGCTCTGCCCAGATGTGGTAGTGACCACACTCCTTTGCTCTGGGACTCTGGTCTTAACCAAACTCCAAAGAACAATAGTTTTAAATTTGAAAAGTGGTGGTTGCTTAGAGAAGATTTTACTGAGCTAGTCAGGAAAATCTGGAATGAGCCTACTGGGAGCAGCTGTCCCCTAGAAAATTGGCAGATCAAAATCAGGAGATTTAGAAGAACTACCAAAGGGTGGAACTCCAATGAGGAAGCTAATCTTAGAAGATACAAAAGGTTTCTCCTCCTTGAGTTTGATTCTCTAGATATTAAGGCAGCAACCACTGACTTCTCTAAGGCTGAGACTAATAGATTAAACTTTGTCCATGAAGAGCTCAAGAAAATTTGGCTTCAATAAGAAATCAAAGCCAAACAAAGGTCTAGAGATAGGAACATTAAGGAGGGTGATAGAAATACTGCTTACTTCCATGCAGTAGCTAACCAGAGGAGGAGGAAAACCCTCATTCACTCCCTTGATGGCCCTAATGGCCCTGTTACTGAGGTAGATGAGATGCTGAAAGTGGCTAGTGACTTCTACAAAGACCTGTTTAAGAAAGAATACCCTTCTAGGTTATCTCTACAAAACATTTTTTTCTCTGCTTCTGAAAAAGTCTCTCCTGCTGAAAATGAGCTGCTAGAAGCCCCTTTTTCAGAGACAGAGGTGAAGGAAGCCATTTTTAGCTCTTATCCTGATGGGGCTCCTGGTCCTGATGGGATTCCATTTTTGTTTTACTAGCATTTTTGGGACTTGGTGAAAAATAATCTCTTAGATCTTTTCCAAGCCTTTCATAGAGGAGAGTTGGATCCAGCAACTTACTCATGGGGGGTCTGTTGGGGTCAAGTTAAATAACTATGAAAGTGATTTTTTCCTTGCTAGTAAAGGCCTTAGGCAAGGTGACCCCATCTCCCCACTTTTGTTTAATTTAGTAGTGGACGTTCTTACTAAAATGCTGAGCAAAGCTGCTGATCATAGTCTGATTGCAGGGCTCTGTCCTGAGGTCTGCCCTGGTGGCATCATCTGCTTTCAATATGTAGATGATACCATCCTTTTCTTAGACAATGACTCCACACATGCTAGCAATCTGAAAACTGTTCTAACCTGGTTTGAACAAGTCTTAGGCATGAGAATCAACTACTCTAAAAGTGAACTCATCCCTATCAACATGGATGAACATGAGTTAGCTGACTTCCTCTCTATTCTAGTCCGTAATAAAGGTAACTTCCCCATTAAGTACCTAGGTATCCCTCTCCACTATGATAAACTGAGGAGAGAGGATATCCAACCCCTTTTGGATAAAATCATTAAAAGGATTGCTGGGTGGAGGGGCAAAGTTCTCTCTTACAGAGGTAGATTGATCCTCATACAAGCTTGTTTGGCTAGCATAAAGAGGAAGTCAGCTAACTCTTGATCCTCTTACAGAGGTAGATTGATCCTCATACAAGCTTGTCTGGAAATTGAGAGTTCCCCCTAAAATTCATGTATTTTCTCTGGCTTCTCTCCAAAAATAAATTGATGACTAGGGATAACCTTAGGAAGAGACACATCATCAAACCCCTTGATTGTGTTTACTGCTTGGAACAAGAGTCTGGTTCTCACCTATTTTTTGAATGTATAGTTGCTAAACATCTCTAGGCCCACATTGAGGAATATTTCTCTAGTCAGATTGGCTAATCCTTCGAATCTGTCGCCAGATTCTGGATTGCTACCAAAAAGTGCTCAGTTTTAACACTGTTAGCTCAGCTGTCCTTTGCTGTCTCTGGAAATATAGAAATGGTATGATTTTCAGTAACACCTCCTGGATTTCCATTCCGTAGGTCTTGAGGTTGATCAGGAACATGGTGAGGAACTGGGCGATTCTCTCCTCCGGATCGGACAAGGACAAGTTGATGAGCTTCGTGGAAACCCTAACAAGATCCCTCCAGAAACCATTGGCAATCACTTGTGGCTGAACAAGGCTCGACCTGCTCTAGGGCTGGACCCGTGGGCTCGTCTCAAGATCTCTGATGAAGATGATGGGCACTTGGCGCCAAAAAAGAGGGACATCCACCATGCTATGCCTTCCAGCCCGGTGTCTCTGCTTGCTTACTGGTCACCGCAGGCTGACACGGCCCCTCGGCTGAAGACGATGAAGGCTTCGCTGGACCCTCCTTGTGTCATTTGAGTGCCCTATCCACTCCGCCTTTGGCACTGCTCGGGTGATTTGTGTTATTCAGAGAACTTGTTCATCCACACCCCTAGTTTGTAGCTTTTCTACCTTTGCTTTCGAACTGCTCTTTGAGCTGCTGTATCAGAATATGTTGTGGTTTCGTTCTTAGCAATGGAACCGGGGAGATGCTCCCTGTTTTTCTAAAAATATATATTTTATATGTTATTATATAAAGCTTGGTAAGACTGTAAATTTAAGGACGAATGTAATAATATCACTTATTATTTAAATATATTTATAACAAAATGCTCAGCCCCTTTTTATTTTTTGATAACATTGCTGGCCCAACCCAACATTATAATTAGAATCAGCACAGCAAAATCGTGTATTTTGAGAAAGTGCAAATGGGCTGTAATTTTTTAGGAAATAAAATAAACGGGCCGCATGGACGCTACATTATTTGTTCACCCAGCCCAGCTAATGACTGTAATTCAAAAAAAAGATCAAATTGATTGTAAATTCTACCGCGCAAAAAAAAGACTGTAAATTCTGAAAAAATGGGTTGAATACGTACCAAATTTTTGGAGGCTGAAATGTGGGCCAATAGGTCGAAGCCAATGCAAGTCGTTGTCAATTTAGTCAACAAATGATTTTGACATGTTAGCCGTAGGATTTACATCCAACGACCGTTATCCATCTTCAATCTCTCATCCTCTTCCTCTAGCACCGCCGGGACCACCTCCCGCCTCCTGCTGCTAGCAGCTCTGCTTAGCACGCTTCGCTATGAAGCGCTACTCCATCGTTGGCCAGGCCATCCCTCCACCCCTCCACACCTCCTGTTCTTCTCCACTGACTGCCGAACCACACCGCACTAGAACCAGTTAACCCTCGTGCACCTCTCTGTCTGCGACTCTACTCCCGCGTCTTCCCATCTCCGGCTCAATGATGTTTGGGGCCTCGTCGTCGTCCACCACCTTGGATGCGCTCGGCGCGGCGTGGTCAACGTGGTCAATGAATGACACCATCGGAAGTAGATTGTGCGTGGAGAGGCTGACAGCTGGGTCCACGGCCGCACACAAGGAAATCCCTCCGTATTACGCGCAAAATAATGATTCCTCCACCTGACATCTGGGACCCACCGGAAGGGCCTTTGTATTTTGTGAAATAAAGTGCCCCCCGCTGACATGTCGTACCCACCAGCTATCTTTGCACGCAAGGAAGTGCCTCCTTATTACGCACAAAAAATGAATATTCCCCCTGCCAGCTGGAACCTAGCATAGTGGGAGGTTGACTTGTGGGCCTACCAAGTTGATGGGGACGGATGGCTTTGTCAACTTAGTCAATATGAACGATTCTAGCTCCTGTTACCGTACGATATTCATCCAGCGGCCGTAGTGCTTCTTCAACCTCTGGTCTTCTTGCTCCAGCCGCCCAAACCAGCGCTGGTCGTGCCGCGTGCTCCTGCCTCCCGTGGCCGGCTGTGATGCCGCAGAGGCCTCACCGCCCCCTACTATTCCCACCACTGGCTAGGCCATCCCTCTACTCACCCACACCCCCTGTTATTCTGCGGCGACAGCAGCCTCGCACCGCAGCCAAACTAGTGAACCCTCGTACTCCTATTCGTGTGGGCATCCACTGCTGCGTCTTTCCCGGCTCCGAGTCGTCCCCTTCCTAGTCCTCGCCGTTGTCCACCGCCCTGGTGCTCTCGGCGCGGTGTGGTCAACGTGGTCAATGACCGACTTCCATCGAAAGAGTACTATACGTGGAGAGGCTGACAGCTGGGTCCACGACAGCCGCAAGGAAGTGCCTCCTTATTACGCGGAAAATAATTATTCCTCCACTTGACAGCGGGGACCCATCGGACGGGCCACCAGTATTTTGCAAAAAAAATCATTTCCCCCTGACTGCTGGGACCCACCGGACGGGCCACCATATTTCATGAAAAAAAATGTTCCCCCCGCTGTCAGCTCGGACCCACCGGACGTGCCTCCTTATTACGCACAAAAAAATGAATACTCCCCCGGCTAGCTAGGACCCACCTTGGTGGGAGGCTGACTTGTGGGCCTACTAAGTTGACGGGGACGAAGGGCTTTGTCAACTTAGTCAATATAACGATTCTAGCTCCAGTGACCGTACGATGTCCATCCAACGGTCGTAGTGCTTCTTCAACCTCTGGTCTTCTTGCTCCAGCCGCCCAAAGCAGCGCCGGTCGTGCGACATGCTCCTGCCTCCCGTGGCCGGCTGTGCTGCAGCAGAGGCCTCACCGCCCCCTACTATTCCCACCGCTGGCCAGGCCCTGCGGCGACGGCAGCCTCACACCGCAGCCGAACCAGTGAACCCTCGTAGTCCTCTCCGCGTGGGCTTCCACCGCCGCGTCGTCCCCTTCCTAGGCCTCGCCTTTGTCCACCGCCGTGGTGCTCTCCGTGTGGCGTGGTCAACGTGGTCAAGGAACGACTTCCATCAGAAGAGTACTGTACGTGGAGAGGCTGACAGCTGGGTCCACGACCACAACCCGGTTTTTTTGTGATTTGCCAAGTAAGTCGCTTTGTCAGGCCTGTTGGGCTGCAAATCTTTCAAGACAAAGAGAGCTTTCATTCGGCTGGCCGAGAAAATGGTCCATCAGTAATGAGTAATGGGTTGTACATTTTTAAAACACATCAAACCGGCAATTAGTTTCAAATATCTTTTTTCATTTCAAGATTTTAAATTACATTAATTTTTATGCGTGGAGAATTTGTTGGATTTTATATTGATATACATTTATTTTTAAAATCAATTTGAATGTGAGTCGAAATTTCGGGGTTAAAAACAGTTCGGACCGCACCGAAATATGCAAAATTTCGTATAATTTTTTAATCGTTGCCACAATATGGGCTGTAATGCTAACAAAAAAATATGGGCTCCAAAAAAAACCTTAAGAATTAGCAAATGGGCTGTAAATTATTAGAAATAATGGCAGATGGGCTGTATGCTGTTTTCCACAGATTTGAGGCTTTCCTAAAAAAAGGTTGACGCACAAGCACTGACTGTTGGATGTCCATCCAACGGCCGTCGTGCTTCTTCAATCTCTGATCTTCATGCTCCAGCCGCTCAAACAAGCGCCGGCGGGACTGCCTGCTCCCTCCTCCTCGCGGCCGGCTGTGCTGCCACGCAGGCCTCACCGCCCGACTGTACTCCCATCGCTGGCCTAGCCATCCCTCTACTCACCCACACCTGCTATTATTCTCCGGCGACGGCAGACAAACCAGTAAACCCTCGTACAGTCGTACTCCCCTCCGCGTGGGAAACAACTGCCAAGTCTTCCCTGCCTCCGTGTCATCCCCTTCCTAGGCCTCACCGTCGTCCACCGCCCTGGTGCTCTCGGCGCGGCGTGGTCAACGTGGTCAAGGAACGACTTCCATCAGATGTGGACTATACGTGGAGAGGTTGACAGCTGGGTCCACGGCCGCAGCAAGGAAGTGCCTCCTTATTACGCGGAAAATAATGATTCATCCACCTGACAGCTGGGACTCACCGGACGGGCCACTGTATTTCGCGAAAAAATGTTTCCCCCTGATTGCTGGGACCCACCAGCTACATCTTCGCACGTAAGGAAGTGCGTCCGGGTAAAAAAATGATTCGCCCCCTGACTGTTGGGACCCACCAGCTACATCTTTGCAAGCAAGGAAGTGCCTGGCAGTCGGGACCCACCTGGTCGAAGCGTATGTAGCGTTGTCATTCTGGTCGCGAATGTGTACGTACATACTGGTGGATGTAGAGGCGCACACGTGTCGTAGTAGAGGCGCGCACGTAGCATTTACACGTACGTACAGCGGCCAGGGTGCAAGAAAGAAAATACGGCCACGTATGTGTACATACGGGCGGGGTCTCGAACGCCTACTCACGCATACGTACGGCCAAGGCTCGTGTACATGGCTGGGTCGGAACGAAGAAACATCATCGTCATCATATTCAAGGGGAGGCAACGGAATGCGTCGTGTTCGTGGGGAGGCAACGGAATGCGTCGTGTTCATCGGGAGGGCTTGGACGGAACAGGCGATGGAAACGAGGCCTGGCGTACGGCAGAACGGAGGAAACGGCCTTGTGTTCGACCGGCCACGTTCGAAACGGGATCCTGTTGATCGGGAGGGGTCTGGCGTACCGCAAAACAGAGGAAAGAGACCTCCTACAGTCGAAACAGGGGTCCTGTTCATTGGGAAGGGTGTGGCGTACCGCAAAACGGACGAAACGGACCTCCTACGGTCGAAACGGGGTCCTGTTCATCGGGAGGGGTGTGGCGTACCGCAAAACGGGACTCCACAAGATATTGTTCATCTCCACCGTCGACCCCCTCCAGCCTCCACGAGCTACTGTTCATCCACCGTCGACCTCCTCCAGCCTCCACCTGTGAATGTTCATCCACGGGCTCCTGTTCATCCAGCCTCCACCGCGCACTACTCCACCGGCTACTATTCAACCAGCCCTCTCCATGGGCTCCTATTCAACCACCCCTCCACGGGCTATTGTTCATCCTGCCCTCCACCGTCTACTGTTCATCCTGCCCTCCATCGTCTACTATTCATTTTGCCCTCCACAGGGTGGTCCTGTTCATCCAGCCCTCCACGGGGTCCTGTTCATCCACCCCCAACCGGCTCGATCGATCGGGGTCCTGTTCATCCAGAGGAAATACCACGGGGTCCTATTCATCCACCCCCACCGGGAACTGTTCATCCACCCCCCCCCCCGCAACGCTCACTATTCATCCAGAGGCAACATCGATCGGCTTCAGTTAGCAGCAGTAGCGAAGGAATCGCTTGATCGGGTTCAGTTAACAGCCATCGATCGATCGCTCGGGTTCAGTAACGCGTAGCCTGCAGTGCAATCGCTCGGGTTTTGTTAGAGCCCAACGCCCCGCTCGGGTTCAGTTAGAGCCAACACCTCGCACACACGCGCGTACGTGTACGAGAGAAACGCGCATCGCTCGGCCCCTGACCTCCCACCGTAACCGGGAACTCCCCGAAATTTTCCTCCCCCTCGCTTCTACCATGGTTTTTTCCGTCATGGACAGCCCAAAGAATGTCATGCAGCTGCGTCTCCGGCCCGCCTAGGACGAAAAGCCCATTTTGTGTCATGATTTTTTGTCATAGAAGTAGGAGCCCACCACATCTATGATGATACCGGGTTTTGTCACAATTATCGTCATAGAAGTGTCATATGTATGACAGAAAAAATTTCGTTCGGCCCAAAATGTCACGGATGTGTCTTTTTTTGTAGTGGTCCCTTGCCTGGTGCCAGCTATACGTAATGAGCGCTTGCCAAAAGACTTTAAAGGGCCTCATAAGGTGCCTAATTACACGGCCGACTTGCAACCTGGGGCATGGATTGAAAGTTATGAGATGGCGATGGAGTTGTTGGAGGTTAGCGATGCAGCAATGGCTAAGTATTTTACTATGATGTTGGATGGAACAGCTCGCACTTGTTGAAAGGGTTGTCACCCAACTCCATCGGCTCATGGGCGGAGTTAAAAGCCCGGTTCATTCAGAACTTCAAGGACACATGTAAACAACCTATGTCAATCGTGGACCTGACTAATTGTAAGCAAGAGGAAGGTGAGTCCACGACCCATTGGGTGCGCCGAGTCAAGGAGATAATACATTCATCTGATAAGATGGATGCCGGCTCTGCGGTCTTAACGTTGGAGAAAAATTGCCGTTTTGAACCTCTAAAGCAGAAGCTGGGGCGGCTCAAGCGTGATTGTAATGACATGGGCCAGTTGATGGCGGCCCTGGTCAAATATGCTGATTCTGACAGTACCAAGGATCTCGTGTCTGATGAAGAAAAGACAGGGAAGGGAAAGAAGAACGGCAACGGCAACGGTCACCAGCATAACCCGGCGAATCAAGGAGGTAATAAACATAAGGCTGACGAGTTTGTGGCTAAAACCAATACACAGGGCAACAACCAATAGCGCAAGGGTAGGCCACCTCCTCGGTCAGGCGGGTCAGGTCCCACCCTCGAGCAACTACTGAATGAACCTTGTCCAAGACATGGCACCCAGGAGAAGCCAGGTACCCATCTATGGAAGGACTATACAATCATGAAGGCATTTAAAAATTCCAACATGTTTGATGGTCGCCACGGACCTGGCGGCAGTTCAGGCGGAGGCGGCTTTCATGGCCCGGGCGTCGGTTCAGGCGGAGGCGGTTTTTACGGTCAGGGCCATCCGGGTAACCAGGGTGGCTATAATCAGCAACCCGGCCAATGCAATCAACAGCAACAACAGCAACAGTCTGGGTATCAGAGTAACCCAAAACAGTTGAATAGTGGCCAGTACCACGTATTTACCACTAGTTTATGCAAAAGGGACCAGAAGCTTCATAAGAGGGCTGTAAATGCTGTTGAGTCGGTGATTCCATGTTATTTGAGGTGGTCAGAACAGCCTATTGTGTGGAGTAGGGAAGATCACCCTCCCCAGGTTGATAATTCGGGTCACTTGGCCTTGGTGGTGGCACCCCAAGTTGGTGGATATAAGTTCACGAAAGTGCTCATGGACGGAGGTAGTAGCATCAACATCCTCTATTATGAGACGTTTCATCGGATGGGGTTAACTGATAAGAGTCTTAAAAAATCCAACACTGTTTTTCATGGTGTTGTGTCTGGTAAGTCGGCATACCCAGTTGGTAAGATTGAACTAGAAGTAGCCTTTGGGGATGAATATGATTCCAGGGCTGAGAAGTTAACTTTTGAGGTGGTTAAGATCAAAACCCCATATCATGCTCTGTTTGGATGGCCGGCTTGTGCCAAGTTCATGGCTTGGCCGTGTTATGTGTATCTGCAGCTTAAGATGCTGGGTTATAAAGGCACCATCACAGTACATGGAAGCCGGAAAATAGCCCTGGAATGTGAAGAGGGTGATGCCGCGTATGCTGAGTTAGTTTGTGCGATAAAGGAGTTAAAGTTTTATAAAGATAATGTTGACCCGGCAAACATGACGTCTTTGAAGAAGCCAACTACGGAGCATGAACTGGTGTTGAAATTCAAGTCAGCTGATGACACCAAGATGGTTGATTTTGTGCCTGGCGACTCATCCAAATAGTTCATCATCAGTGCCAACTTGGATCCAAAATAGGAAAGCGCGCTCATCGAGTTCATCCGTGAGAACCGGGACATATTTGCATGGAAACCTTCTAACATGCCGGGTGTACCGAGAGAACTCGCTGAGCACACTCTTAATATTGATCTGAAGTTTAAGCCGGTCAGGCAGTTTCTTCGGCGGTTTAACAAGGAAAGGCTCAAGGCCATTGGAGAAGAGGTGGCCCAACTCTTGGCGGCCGGGTTCATTGTTGAAGTTTTTCACCTAGAGTGGTTGGCTAACCCAGTGCTTGTACTCAAGAAGAATGGCACCTGGTGTATGTGTGTGGATTACACCGATTTGAACAAGGCTTGTCCGGCTGACCCTTTTGCTCTCCCTCGTATTGATCAGATCATTGATGCTACGGCGGGTTGTGAGCGTTTGAGTTTCTTGGATGCCTATTCGGGTTGTCATCAGATCAAGATGGCAGTTAAGGACCAGGAGAAGACAACTTTCATCCTTCTGTTCGGGGCCTTCTGCTATGTGTCTATGCCTTTTGGGCTTAAGAGTGCCCAGGCAACTTATCAGCGGTGTGTGCAGAATTGCCTTCACAATCAGGTTGGGCATAATGTTCATGCTTATGTGGATGATATAGTGGACCAGGAGAAGGAAACCTTGGTAACTGATCTAAAGGAAACCTTTGATAACCTCCGGGTCTACAAGATGATGCTCAACCCGGCCAAGTGTGTTTTTGGAGTCCCAGCTGGCAAGCTCTTGGGTTTCTTGGTGTCTAACAGAGGTATTGAGGCTAACCCGGAGAAAATTAAGGCAATAACATCTCTGGCCAAAATGGTGTGTATCTATGACGTTTAGCGGTTGGCAGGTCGCGTTGTGGCCTTAAGCCGGTTCATAAGCCGGTTAAGGGAGAAGGCGATGCCTTTGTATCAAATGATGAAAAAGGCGGATGACTTTGTCTGGAGTGACGTGATACGTCTCCAACGTATCTATAATTTTTGATTGCTCCATGCTATGTTATCTACTGTTTTGGGCAAAATTGGGCTTTATTATCCACTTTTATATTATTTTTGGGACTAACCTATTAACCGGAGGCCCAGCCCAGATTTGTTGTTTTTGCCTATTTCAGTGTTTTGAAGAAAAGGAATATCAAACGGAGTCGAAACGGAACGAAATCAACTAGAGAAGTTATTTTTGGAAGGAAAGCTACCGGGAAAGCTTGGAGTGCAAGTCAGGAAAGAAGGGAGGTGCCCACGATGGTGGGGGGCGCGCCCACCCCCCTAGGGCGCGCCCCCTACCTCATGGCCCCCCCCTTCGGTCCTCCGACGTGCTTCTTTCACCCATATATCCCTACGTATCATAAAACTTCCAGAACACACAATAGATCGGGAGTTCCGCCGCTAGAAGCCTTTGTAGCCACCGAAAACCATTCTAGACCCATTCCGGCACCCTGTCGGAGGGGGGAACCCCTCTCCGGTGGCCATCTTCATCATCACGTCGCTCTCCATGACAAGGAGGGAGTAGTTCACCCTCGGGGCTGAGGGTATGTACCAGTAGCTATGTGTTTGATCTCTCTCTCTCTCTCTCGTGTTCTTGATTTGGCACGATCTTGATGTATCACGAGCTTTGCTATTATAGTTGGATCTTATGATGTTTCTCCCCCTCTACTCTCTTGTAATGGATTGAGTTTTCCCTTTGTAGTTATCTTATCGGATTGAGTCTTTAAGGATTTGAGAACACTTGATGTATGTCTTGCATGTGCTTATCTGTGGTGACAATGGGATATTCACGTGATCCACTTGATGTATGCTTTGGTGATCAACTTGCGGGTTTCATGACCTTGTGAACCTATGCATAGGGGTTGGCACACGTTTTCGTCTTGACTCTCCGATAGAAACTTTGGGGCACTCCTCGAAGTTCTTTGTGTTGGTTGAATAGATGAATCTGAGATTGTGTGATGCATATCGTATAATCATACCCACGGATACTTGAGGTGACATTGGAGTATCTAGGTGACATTAGGGTTTCAGTTGATTTGTGTCTTAAGGTGTTATTCTAGTATGAACTCTAGGGCTGTTTGTGACACTTATAGGAATAGCCCAATGGATTGATTGGAAAGAATAACTTTGAGGTGGTTTCGTACCCTACCATAATCTCTTCGTTTGTTCTCCGCTATTAGTGACTTTGGAGTGACTCTTTGTTGCATGTTGAGGGATAGTTATGTGATCCAATTATGATATTATTGTTGAGGGAACTTACACTAGCGAAAGTATGAACCCTAGGCCTTATTTCCACACATTGCAATACCATTTACGCTCACCTTTTATCATTCGTTACCTTTCTGTTTTTATAATTTCAGATTACAAATACCTTTATCTACTATCCATATTGCACTTGTATCACCATCTCTTCGCCGAACTAGTGCACCTATACAATTTACCATTGTATTGGGTGTGTTGGGGACACAAGAGACTCTTTGTTATTTGGTTGCAGCGTTGCTTGAGAGAGACCATCTTCATCCTACGCTTCCTACGCATTGATAAACCTTAGGTCATCCACTTGAGGGAAATTTGCTACTGTCCTACAAACCTCTGCACTTGGAGGCCCAACAACGTCTACAAGAAGAAGGTTGTGTAGTAGACATCAAGATCTTTTCTGGCGCCATTGCCGGGGAGGTGAGTGCTTGAAGGTATATCTTTAGATCTTGCAATCGAGTCTTTTAGTTTCTTGTTTTTATCACTAGTTTAGTTTATAAAAGAAAACTATAAAAATGGAATTGAGTTTGTCTCATATGCTTCACCTTTTTAATATCTTTCGTGAATATGATGGAAAGGATAATTGTGCACAAGTGCTAGAAGAAGAAATCTATAAAATGTTTGGCACTAAATATTTGAATGATGAGCATGATTGCAATGTTGTTAGTATGAATTCTTTGAATATCCATGATACTAATGATGATTGCAGTAGTTATGATGAAAATGTCTCCTATAAACATGTGAATATTTGTGGAGTGCATTGGGTTTGCAAGTATACACCAAATAGGGAAGATAGATATTGCAAGAGTCTTAAGTATTTAGAAACCAAATTGTTGCAAGAAGAGCTAGATGAATGTGCTGAAAATTTAAATTATATTGGCCATACTTGTGAGGTTTGCAATGAACATGACTGTATCGTGTCGTGATCGTATCGTGTCCAAAAATTGTGATGAATTGATTCCCCTTGCACATCATAATGAACTTAGTTTGCTCTTGGGTTATGAAGAAATGAAACGTATAACTAAGGATATTCCAAAATTTGCCCTTGATAAAGTTCTTCATTTTGATCTAGAGGAAATTTATATGTATTGTGCGGTGAATTGCATTGAAAATCCTTATATTACCAACTACATAAAGAAAAGAAAACAAATAGAAGATGAAGAGAATAATAATGAAATGGAAGAGACTTCCCAATATCCTCCTATTATTTCTTATGATGAATCAGGTAATGAGGAGGAGCCTCCTATTTAATCAATCTCATTAATAAGGAGCTCCAAAAAGAGGATTGAACCCACACATGATGTGGTGAATAAGAAGAAAAGAAAAAGGAAGAGAGGTAAAAAGATATCTCTCCCAAATAATGCTGCTCCTATTACTATTGTGGCTCATGAAAATATAATTGTGGAATATAATGATACTTCTTATAATCTTGAAAATCTTTTTGGCACTTGCTTGCAAGAATATGATAATTGCTATACTATTGGTGCTATCCATACTATTAATGATGAGAGTGATTATGCTTATGATATGAAAAGTCCCAAGCTTGGGGATGCTATGTTTGATGAAGATGATGTTTTTGAGAATATATTTGCTGCAACTAATGTTTGTCCCAGGCTTGGGGATGCTATGTTTAATGAAGATGATATTTTTAGTCTCCCAAGTTTTGATATGCAAGTTTATAATGATGATAGCATGCCTCCTACTTATGATGATTATTGTGATGGTACTTATGCTATAAAAAGTAGTGATTATATTTATAAAACTTTTCATGATTATGATTACCTCTTCTCTGAATATTACTCTTTTAATGTGGAAACAATTTATAGTATTCGAATTCCTATGATACTCCCACTATTCTGAATGAGAAGAATTTTTCTTATGTGGAGAGTAATAAATTTTCTATGCATGTAGATCATGAAAAGAATGCTTTAGGTACTGGTTATATTGTTGAATTCATTCATGATGCTACTGAAAATTATTATGAGGGAGGAATATATGCTTGTAGGAATTGCAATAATATCAAGTTTCCTCTCTATGTGCTTAAATTTTTGAAGTTATGCTTGTTTTACCTTCCTATGCAAGTTGATTATTGTTCCCATAAGTTGTTTTCTCACAAAATCCCTATGCATAGGAAGTGGGTTAGACTTAAATGTGCTAGTCATATTCTTCATGATTCTCTCTTTATGTTTCAATTCTTATCCTTTATGTGAGCACCATTGAAATCATCATGCCTAGCTAGGGGCGTTAAACAATAGCGCTTGTTGGGAGGCAACCCAATATTATTTTTGTTCCTTGCTTTTTGCTCCTGTTTAGTAATAAATAATTCATCTAGCCTCTTCTTAGATGTGGGTTTGTGATTTTAATTAGTATTTGTGCCAAGTAGAACCTTTGGGAAGACTTGGGGAAAGTCTTTGCGATCATGCTGTAAAAAACAGAAACTTTAGCGCTCACGAGAATTGCTGCCATTTTTTATTGGAGGGTAATATTTAGTTAATTCTTTTTTCAGATGATTAATAGATAAATTCCTCAGGTCCATAAATTTAGTTGAGAATTTTATGAGTTCCATAAGTATACGTTTGATCCAGATTACTACAGACTGTTCTGTTTTTGATAGATTCTGTTTTTCGTGTGTTGTTTGCTTATTTTGATGAATCTATGGCTAGTAAAATAGTTTATAAACCATAGATAAGTTGTAATAAAGTAGGTTTAACACCAATATAAATAAAGAATGAGTTCATTACAGTACCTTAAAGTGGTGATTTATTTTCTTATACTAATGGAGCTTACGAGTTTTCTGTTAAGTTTTGTGTTGTGAAGTTTTCAAGCTTTGGGTAAGGATTCGATGGACTATGGAATAAGGAGTGTCAAGAGCCTAAGCTTGGGGATGCCCGAGGCATCCCAAGGTAATATTCAAGGACAACCAAGAGCCTAAGCTTGGGGATGCCCCGGAAGGCATCCCCTCTTTCGTCTTCGTTCATCGGTAACTTTACTTGGAGCTATATTTTTATTCGCCACGTGATATGTGTTTTGCTTGGAGCGTCAATTTATTTTATTTTGCTTTGCTTGCTGTTTGAATAAAATACCAAGATCTGAAATTATTAAATGTTAGATAGTCTTCACATAGTTGCATAATTATTTGACAACTCATTTGATCTTCACTTATATCTTTCTGAGTAGTTTGTCATTTGCTCTAGTGCTTCACTTATATCTTTTAGAGCATGGTGGTAGTTTTATTTTGAAGAAATAGATGAACTCTCATGCTTCACCTATACTATTTTGAGAGTCTTGAATAGCATGGTAATTTTCTTAAAATAATCCTAATATGCTAGGTATCCAAGAATAGTAAAAACTTTCTTATGAGTGTGTTGAATACTAAGAGAAGTTTGATGCTTGATGATTGTTTTGAGATATAGAGGTAATAATATCAAAGTCGTGCTAGTTGAGTAGTTGTGAATTTGAGAAGTGCTTGTGTTGAAGTTTGCATGTCCCATAGCATGCATGTATGGTAAACGTTTGTAACAAATTTGAAACATGAGGTGTTATTTGACTGTCTTCCTTATGAGTGGCGGTCGGGGACGAGCGATGGTCTTTTCCTACCAATCTATCCCCCTAGGAGTATGCGCGTAGTACCGAGGTTTTTGATGACTTGTAGGTTTTTGCAATAAGTATGTGAGTTCTTTATGACTAATGTTGAGTCCATGGATTATACGCACTCTCACCCTTCCATCCTTGCTAGCCTCTTCGGTACCATGCATTGCCCTTTCTCACATTGAGAGTTGGTGCAAACTTCGCTGGTGCATCCAAACCCCGTGATATGATACGCTCTTTCACACATAAACCTCCTTATATCTTCCTCAAAACAGCCACCATACCTACCTATTATGGCATTTCCATAGCCATTCCGAGATACATTGCCATGCAACTTTCCATCATTCCGTTCATCATGACACATTCATCATTGTCATATTGCTTAGCATGATCATGTAGTTGACATACTATTTGTGGCAAAGCCACCATTCATAATTCTTTCATACATGTCACTCTTGATTCATTGCATATCCCGGTACACCGCCGGAGGCATTCATATAGAGTCATCTTTGTTCTAGTATCGAGTTTTAATCATTGAGTTGTAAATAAATAGAAGTGTGATGATCATCATTATTAGAGCATTGTCCCAAGTGAGGAATAAATAAAGAAAGGCCATAAAAAAGAGAGGGCCCAAAAAAAGAAGAGAAAGGCCATAAAAAGAGAAGGCCCAAAAAAATGAGAGAAAAAGAGAGAAGGGACAATGTTACTATCCTTTTACCACACTTGTGCTTCAAAGTAGCACTTTCATATACTAGTGGGAATTTTTCATTATAGAACTTGGCTTCTACATTCCAACAATGGGCCTCCTCAAGTGCCCTAGGTCTTCATGAGCAAGCAAGTTGGATGCACACCCACTTAGTTTCTTTTGTTGAGCTTTCATACATTTATAGCTCTAGTGCATCCGTTGCATGGCAATCCCTACTCCTTGCATTAACATCAATCGGTGGGCATCTCCATAGCCCATTGATTAGCCTCATTGATGTGAGACTTTCTCCTTTTTGTCTTCTCCACATAACCCCCCTCATTATATTCTATTCCACCCATAGTGCTATATCCATAGCTCGCGCTCATGTATTGCATGAAAGTTTATAAGTTTGAGATTACTAAATTATGAAACAATTGCTTGGCTTGTCATCGGGGTTGTGCAAGATGAGAGCGTTCTTGTGTGGCGAAAATGAAACATGACTAAACTATATGATTTTGTAGGGATGAACTTTCTTTGGCCATGTTATTTTGAGAAGACATAATTGCTTAGTTAGTATGCTTGAAGTATTATCATTTTTATGTCAATATGAACTTTTGTCTTGAACCTTTCGGATCTGAATATTCATACCACAATTAAAAAGAATTACAATTAAATTATGCCAAGTAGCACTCCGCATCAAAAAATTTGTTTTTATCATTTTCCTACTCGAGGACGAGCAGGAATTAAGTTGGGGATGCTTGATACGTCTCCAACGTATCTATAATTTTTGATTGCTCCATGATATGTTATCTACTATTTTGGGCAATATTGGGATTTATTACCCACTTTTATATTATTTTTGGGACTAACCTATTAACCGGAGGCCCAGCCCAGATTTGCAACTTTTTGCCTATTTCAGTGTTTCGAAGAAAAGGAATATCAAACGGAGTCGAAACGGAACGAAATCAACTGGAGAAGTTATTTTTGGAAGGAAAGCTACCAGAAAAGCTTGGAGTGCAAGTCAGTAAAGAAGGCAGGTGCCCACGAGGGTGGGGGGCACGCCCACCCCCCTAGGGCGCGCCCCCTGCCTCGTGCCCCCCCCTTCGGTCCACTGACGTGCTTCTTTCACCCATATATGCCTACGTATCCTGAAACTTCCAGAACACACAATAGATCGGGAGTTCCGCCGCCAGAAGCCTCTGTAGCCACCGAAAGCCAATCTAGACCCGTTACGGCACCCTGCCGGAGGGGACAATCCTTCTCCGGTGGCCATCTTCATCATCCCGGTGCTCTCCATGACGAGGAGGAAGTAGTTATCCCTTGGGGCTGAGGGTATGTACCAGTAGCTATGTGTTTGATCTCTCTCTCTCTCTCTCGTGTTCTTCAGGTGATACGATCTTGATGTATCGCGAGCTTTGCTATTATATTTGGATCCTATGATGTTTCTTCCCCCCTCTACTCTCTTGTAATGAATTGATTTTCCCCTTTGAAGTTATCTTATCGGATTGAGTCTTTAAAGATTTGAGAACACATGATGTATGTCTTGTCGTGCGTATCTGTGGTGACAATGGGATACCACGTGATTCACTTGATGTATGTTTTGGGGATCAACTTGCGGGTTCCGCCCATGAACCTATGCATAGGGGTTGGCACACGTTTTCATCGTGATTCTCCGGTAGAACTTTGGGGCACTCTTTGAGGTCCTTTGTGTTGGTTGAATAGATGAATCTGAGATTGTGTGATTCATATCATATAATCATACCCACGGATACTTGAGGTGACATTGGAGTATCTAGGTGACATTAGGGGTTTGGTTGATTTTCGTCTTAAGGTGTTATTCTAGTACGAACTCTAGGGCTGTTTGTGACACTTATAGGAATAGCCCAACGGAATGATTGGAAAGAATAACTTTGAGGTGGTTCCGTACCCTACCATAATCTCTTCGTTCGCTCTCAGCTATTAGTGACTTTGGAGTGACTCTTTGTTGCATGTTGAGGGATAGTTATGTGATCCAATTATGATATTATTGTTGAGGGAACTTACACTAGCGAAAGTATGAACCCTAGGCGTTATTTCCACACATTGCAATACCGTTTACGCTCACTTTTATCATTCGTTACCTTGCTGTTTTTATAATTTCATATTACAAATACCTTTATCTACCATCCATATTGTACTTGTACCACCATCTCTTCGCCGAACTAGTGCACCTATACAATTTACCATTGTATTGGGTGTGTTGGGGACACAAGAGACTCTTTGTTATTTGGTTGCAGGGTTGCTTGAGAGAGACCATCTTCATCCTACGCTTCCTACAGATTGATAAACCTTAGGTCATCCACTTGAGGGAAATTTTCTACTGTCCTACAAACCTCTGCACTTGGAGGCCCAACAACGTCTACAAGAAGAAGGTTGTGTAGTAGACATCATGACGCTGCTAACTCTGCCTTTGAGGATCTGAAGAAACAGCTCGCTCAGCCGCTGGTTCTTGTTGCTCTGGTTGAGAAGGAGCCATTGTTGTTGTACGTGGCTGCTAACTCACGTGCTGTCAGTGCGGCCATTGTTGCGGAGCGTAAGGAGGCTGGCAAAGAACATCCGGTTCAACGTCCGGTTTACTACGTCAGTGAGGTGCTCATTGATTCTAAACAGAGATATCCACATTGGCAGAAGCTTGTTTATGGGGTGTTCATGGCAAGCCGGAAGCTCAAGCATTATTTTCAGGGTCACCCAATTACTTTGGTTAGCTCTGCTCCTCTGGGAGACATTATTCAAAATAGAGAAGCCACAGGACAAGTCGCCAAGTGGGCTATTGAACTTGGATCGCATGGTTTAAAATATGTGCCACGTACTGCGATCAAGTCTCAAGCACTGGTCGACTCCATTAATGACTGGACAGAGTTGCAGATACCGAAGGAGAAGCCAGACAATAGATATTGGAGAATTCACTTTGATGGGTCTAGACAATTGAAAGGCTCAGGGGCTGGAGTTGTTCTAACCTCTCCTCGAGGTGAATTTTTTTTGTTATGTGTTACTATTGATGTTTTCGTGCACTAACAACGCAGCTGAGTACGAGGCCTTACTTCATGGTCTTCGAATGGCTAAGGAAATGAGTTTGAGCCGGGTACGGTGTCTAGGTGACTCAGACTTGGTGGCTCAATAGGTGTCAGGCAAGTGGGATTCCAAGGATCCTCTCATGGCGGCTTATCGCCGCGAGGTCGACGCTGCTGCAAGGTATTTCAAAGGTTATCAAGTGGAACACATTGACCGCAGAAAGAATGAAGCGGCCGTTGCCTTAAGCCGGTTGGGATCACAGCGTAAGCCGGTGCCACCTAACACCTTTTTAGATGTTTTACATAACCTGTCTGTTAAGTTGCCTACAGAGGAAGATTTGGTGGCGGCTCTTCATGTTATTCCAGATTGGACAGTACCTCTCCCGGCTTACATGACACGGGGAGAATTGCCAGAGGATGAGACCCTGGCCCAACAGATAACCCGGTGGTCTAAGTCAATGACGATTTTTGATGGAGAGTTGAATCATCGCAGCGTCACTGGAGCGTTTCAGCGTTGTGTTTCTCTTGAAGAAGGTCAAGAAATACTTCGTGAGATCCATGAAGGGGATTGTGGTCATCACGCCGGGTCAAAGTCTCTTGTGGCCAAAGCTTTTCGTCATGGTTTTTACTGGCTAACGGCTCACGCTGATGTGGAGGATCCGGTCAGTAGGTGTGATGGATGTCAAAAATTTGCGCGATGAGCGCATGTGCCGGCTCAAGAGTTGCGGATGATTCCAATCACTTGGCCGTTTGTAGTTTGGGGACTTGACATGGTTGGACCTTTCAAAAGGTCCAAAGATAAAAAGATGCATCTTTTAGTGGCAGTTGACAAATTCACAAAATGGGTTGAGGCAGAGCCAGTGAGCAAATATGATGCAGCCACGGCAGTTCAGTTCATGAAAAAGGTGATTTTTTGCTTTGGTTTTCCACACAGCATTATCACTGACAATGGCACTAATTTCTCCCAAGGTGCTATGGAGGAGTTTTGTCAACATGAGCATATCCGGCTTGATGTTTCTTCAGTAGCTCACCCTCAATCCAATGGTCAAGTTGAGAGAGCAAATCAGGAAATCTTAAAAGGTCTCAAGCCCCGGCTTATGGTTCCATTACAACGGACGCCGGGTTGTTGGGTAGAGGAATTACCCTCAGTGCTGTGGAGCATCAACACCACTCCCAACAGGTCTACAGGTTGTACACCTTTCTTCATGGTTTATGGAGCGGAAGCAGTGCTGCCTAGTGACATCCATCATGACTCGCCTCGCATGGCGGCTTACGTTGAAGCTGATAATGAATAAGCCCGACATGATGCACTTGACTTGTTAGATGAGGAGAGAGACTTAGCGGCGGCTCGATCAGCAATTTATCAACAGGACTTGCGTCGTTATCGCAGCCACCGGGTTAAGTCCAGGACCTTTCAAGAAGGTGACCTGGTGCTCCGGCTCATCCAGGATCTGTCTGATGCACACAAACTATCCCCGCCTTGGGAAGGACCTTTTGTGGTCAGCAAGAATTTAAACAACAGGTCATATTACCTCATTGACGTTCGAGAGCACAAAGACTCACGTAAGTCGGAGGAGGAGACCCGCCGGCCGTGGAACATTGCTCAGCTTCAGCCATGCTACACCTGAGCTACCGGCTCTCGTCATGTACATACTTTGACAGTGTATATATTATGATAAGTAATAAAGCAGGACCTCTGTCTTTTTCCTCTTCAAAGATCATATATCTTTACTATTTTCATTATTTAAGTAACTATTAAGGAGCTGATCATATCTGAATTTAGTTTAACCTTTTTGGTCCGGCTTATGATCATATTCGAATCTAGCTGTAAACCTCATGGTCACTTGGGGCCTTCCTGTACGAACATAGGTCGTATTCGAACCAAAGAGAACATAGTTGTCCTAACCATCTTGATCGGCTCAAAGCCAAACTCACTAGGGGGCTTCTTGATCGTATCCGAATCATAGCTTAACCCCTTTTGGGTTCGACTTGGATCGTATTTGAATCAGGGTCATTAAAAACCTCTCAAGGTCATTTGGGGGCTTCCTGTTCAAACATAGGTCATATTCGAACCAAAGAGAACATAGCTGTCGGTACCCTCTTGATCGGCGCAACGCCAAACCCACTGGGGGCTATATGATCGTATTTGAATCTTAGCTTAACCCCTTTGGTCCGGTTTACTGATCGTATTCGAATCAGAAACCCCCACATTTATGTTGTTTGAAATCTTCTATTTTGTCTTACTGGTTTTTATTGTCTCAAATCTAAATTATAAGTATGGTTTTTATTTAAGCTGGCTTGACTATTTGACAATAAGCCGCCAAGGCATGATAGTCATCAGGTATATGGAAGCATTGACTTCTCAAAAAAATTGGGTCATTAACCTCATCATCCGGATCATGAAAACTGGCAGTCCAGAAACACATGTATGACAATGTTGTTTACGAACAGGTTTTTTCAGCCTTGTTTATCTTTTCCAATAAAGACATATACCAGCTATTTTTGACCCATCTGGTGTTAAACCGCCAGGCCAGCTCTTTCATTTTTTGTAGGAGCAAAGTCAAAACATTGCAGATATAATCAAAGATGTGCTAGCAAAGAGTAGTATGCAACATTTTGTGTGCGATGGCATAAGAAACACATGCAGTTTTTAAGCTAAATCAATTACAAGGCTTTGAGTGCCCACAAGATGGTTATGACTCTCCCCTCGCCGGTTCACCTCATTCTACTGATTAGAAGTTGGGCTTGGACCAGTCAAAGCCGTTCAAAGCAATGAACTCCACCTCATCATGAAGCAGGCCGCCCGGGTCAACTTCCGGAGGAAAAGTGTGTTGACGAACCGGCGGGATAAGATCTGTCACCTTATAAGAGGGAGTCGCCATCTTCTTATTCTCCATATCAAAACCTGGCTGATATTTATCGATGTTGGTCTCATCTCCAAGAATGGTAGCTTGAGGTCGAACTCCCCTCACACAGGCAATGAAGTCATCTTGATCAAATGGAGTCCCGTCTTCCTTCATAGTAGGGTACCCCTTAGCCACATCCACCGGGTCTAGATCTGGCACCCAGGCTTTGGAGCGACTCAGGGCAGTCAGGGCTCCGGCTCTAGCACAGGATCATTTGACTTCTTGAAACCTGGCGGGTAAGATTGATAACTTCTTCAAGACATCACTCAACTGATTGGGTCCTTGGTTGGCAGGGGAGATGGTGGCAAGTTCTCGTTGAGCGCCAGTATACAATTGCTCCACTAAGGTATAAACCGCCTTCAACTTCGTCACACTATCTTGGTTCAGATTTCTACTTCGTGGACTTATGAGTGTTTTTAACAGAGGTTGAACAAGCGGCTTATATTCCTGGCCAAAATAAAGTATAAGTGATTAATACAATTGACTTACCGAAGATGGCGGAGACCATTTGAGACACATGATTCTTTAAGCCGGTGAGCTCCGTGGTAACCTCCTCAAGAGCCGCCTCAGCTTTTTCAGCATGTTGTATAAGCAATGTCTTTTCTTCGGCCCAGGATTTCTTCTTTGCAGTCAAGCTGGTCTTCAATTTTTCTGGCTCAGAAAGACTCAATTGGAGTTTAGAGTCAGCAGTCTTGATTTCCGCCTCTTGATCCATCAGCCAGGTCTTGCCTTAGTTAATTGGGAGTTCAATTCAGATAGGGCGTTCTACAAAACAATATACAGGTGTGTCAAGGCTTAAACTAAAAGTTATAAGGGTTCAAGTCTCAAGTACTATGCACCGCAATACCACTTGACACTTGGGGGCTAATGTCTGCCAAAGCAATTTTTTATGACTTTTTTATGTTTCTGTCGGCGTTCTGGGAACGGGGTCCCCAGACTTGCCTGCCTGCGGCCTGCGGCGTGGCTCAAAGGGGGGCCCAGCACGGCCCATCTTCATCAACACAGACCCAAGACCCTCGCGAGGGGCCAAGCCTCGCGGGGGGGACGACGCGGAGCTTCCTCAGGAACGGCCTCACCAGGCTGGCTCGCGAGGAGGCGGAGAGATCAAGGCGGGGTACCTCACGAGGTGCCCGTGATGCAAGCCATGACGACCAAGGGCCCCAGGCGGGCGCCAGCTCGCGAGTGTCCTCCATTCCTCTTTGGTGCAAAGGGAGCAAGCGCAGCCGCGGAGTACAGAGGCATCAGCGAAAGGTTGCCATTTCGGTGCAACAAGACCAAGACCAGGAGAACTGCAAGACGGAGGTCATTGTGAAGCCCAAGACGGCGTCACCACCAGAGCTTTGTGCAGGCGAAGACTACTTTTGTCAGGATAGCTGGTACTAGCTGTCCCCCTTCAAATTAGCCCGCCATTGTTGGCTCCCTTCCCGCTCGATATTTGGGAAGAGGACCAGGGCCTCTATAAATAGGACCAGCCACCCACAGGATCGGGGAAGTGGGAAAAAGGCATCAACAATCGAGTAGGTCGGAGATCGAATCAGAGGGAGAATCAAGAAGAGAGAGAGAGAAGGGTGACTGAACTCCTCCTAGCAGTTCGTCCCCCCAGCCAAGAACAGACCCTCGCGAGGCCGTTCTTCCTTGTATTGTTCATCATCATCGGCCCAAGAGGCAATCCACCACACCACACGCTGGAGTAGGATATTACACCACAACGGTGGCCCGAACCAGTATAAACCCTGTGTCTCTCGTGTTGTTCTTTCCATAGCTTAGATCTTAGCGAGGTGGAGGGGTGCAGGTAGGTAGGAGGCGAAATCTCCGCGCGCACCCCAGTGTTCGAACCTCAAGGGTCTGCGGGAACCCGAAATCCGACATTTGCCGCGCCAGGTAGGGGTGCGCCGGAATTCGTCTTCCACCACCCCGTTCTCCTCCGACCATCGCGCCCATGTCTGACGCTCGCCGGGCCCGCGCCGAGCGCCGGGCCACCCTCGCTTCCCGCGTCGCCCAGACGGCTCCTGTCAGCGGGCGTCCTCGTCGTTCCCCGTCACCTGCCGTCAACGCCGCCACCGGCCCGGTGGGGGACGAGCAGCAAGCATCGTCTCAGCATCCGTCCGTGCGGCAAGACGGTCGTACCGCTACTCCCTGGCTCACCCCAACTGGTTCTTCGTCCCGCGCGCTCCGTGCACCCATGGAGGCGCGAGCTGCGCTCATCGCGGCAAACGAGCTCCTGCGCTACCGTCCCATCGACGACGTCTACGAAGAATGGCTCGACCGCGTCTCCGAGCTCGTCCGCGCCGCAGGGGGCTCTCCTGCGCCATCCGTTCCGCTGCACCTTACCCCGCCCCGCGCGGGCGACGAGGCTCCGGCGACGCCCCGGCCGCCTCCTCCTCAAGAAGGCACCATGGCTCCAAGGCGCGTGGTCCCTGGGCGGAACCTGCTCCGTCAGATGCCAGCGCGGCAAGAGCAGAGCTGCCAAGAAGTCCCTCGCCCGCAAGAAGCTGCCCGTGCGCTCCCTGCTCCGGCACGTCGCGACCATGATCCTGCTCCCGCACGTCAAGACCCCGCGCTGCTCCCAGCTGCAGCGCATGGGGACATGCAAGACCAAGCTCTCCGTCACCCAAGACTTCCCGTGGCCACAGCAGGCTGCTGTGCCTTCACCACCGAGCTACGCAACATCGCGTGGCCCGACAAGTTTAAGCCAGACCTGCCTCCTAATTATGATGGCACGGCCGACCCTGCGGAGTTCCTCCAGCTCTATGAGCTGGGCATTGAAGCTGCCAACGGAGACGAGAAGGTCATGGCGAACTGGTTTCCCATGGCGCTCAAGGACGGGGCCCACACCTGGCTCCTGAACCTGGCTCCAGGCACAATCTCCTCCTGGGACGAGATGCGCACCCGCTTCATCGCCAACTTCCAAGGTACTCGCGACTGGCCACCCGCCGTGAGCGACATGCACCAAATCAAGCAACAACCCGGGGAGACCCTGCAGAAGTACATCCAGCGCTTCAACAACGCACGCCTCAAGATTCCCAAGGTGACTGAGGAGGCCATCATCTCAGCCTTCTCCGACAGCGTGCGTGATGTCAAGATGAAGGAGGAGCTGGCGATGCATGAAGACCTGTGCACTTCCTTGGAGCTGTTCAAATTGGCAACCAAGTGTGCCAGGGCTAAGGAAGGGCGTCTCTCCCTCCTCGAGCTGCTTGCCGCAGACCCAGAAGAGAAGAAGCCCAAGGCCAAGGATGTGAAGCGCAAGGGGGCTGTCGTGCTCGCGGCAGAACCAGACACCAAGCGGGGCAGAGATCAGCCCGAACCTTCCAAGGGCAACCGGTACTGTGTGTACCACGACCTCCACACCCACAACACCAATGAATGTCAAGAGCTCCGAGCCGTGCGAGAAGGAAGGATCGGCCGTCGCCCCGACCGCGGTGACCGGGGCTACGGTCGAGGAGAGGAAGGAACGCAGGACGCTGGGAAGACCATGGCCCGCACCAAGGGTGGCGCGATCAGCCTCGCGAGGATCGCCCGCAAGGCAACGCAGGCCTCCCTCCGCTGCCGCCGCAGCCAAGGAGAAACGAGGACCGCCACCAGGACGAGGGGGGCTGGGGGCTTCCAGGAGCCGCGCGCGATCGCCTGCATCCTGGCGGGGCTCAAGCCCCAGCCTCTCAACGCATCTTCAAGCAGTTCGCCCGCGAAGTGAATGCAGTCCTCCCCAGGCTCGAAGCCACGCGCCCTCTCAGGTGGTCGGCGTGCGCCATCACGTTCAGCTCAGCAGATCATCTCAAGTGTGCGGCTACAGCCGAAGTCCTCCCGATGCTTTGTTCCCCAATCATCAGCAACGTGGTGGTCACTAGGACCCTCATCGATGGCGGGGCAGGGCTCAACGTCCTGTCCGTGGAGACATTCAACAATCTCCAAGTGCCCTACAGCCAGCTTCAGCCAACCAAGCCTTTCTCCGGAATCACCGACGGCTCCACGGTCCCGATTGGGCAGGTCCGCCTCCCTGTCACCTTTGGGGCACGTGACAACTACCGCACCGAGCTCATCGACTTCGACGTTGCTCACATTCGCCTGCCGTACAACGCCATCCTTGGGTACCTTCATGGCCGTAACTCACCACGGCTACAACGTCCTCAAGATGCCAGGAAGTGGCGGAGTCATCACGGTGCCTTGTGAAGAGAAGGACGCGGTGTGTTCCCTGGAACGAGCCTTTCAGGCCGCGTCACTGGAAGACCCAGATCACGGAAGCAGGAGGCTTCCCGAGACTGCCCCCAAGAAGAAGAAGACATCGTCCGGCCCGGCCCCTCGGGAGGCAAGCCCCTCTGGGCCCGCGCCTGCCCAGGGGGAACCTCCTTCCATCGCATAGGAAAGCGCGCCCGGCGCCCTCCTCAGGCAGGGCTCGGGGGCTCTCCCCTGGAGGGCCACTAACCTAGCTAGGGTCACGAGGAAGGCGCTTGGGCACCACATGGAGGCGTGTTTTGAAGCATGTTTCCCTCAAGAAGGAGTAAGGCAAGGAGAGCCAGACCCTCAGGAGTTCGTCAGCAAGGCCATTCAGGAGCTACAGGAGTCAAGATTTATGAAAGGCGGCGGCCGCGTACCAGTAGTGGCTCCCCATCCGGGCGAGGATGGTGGGCTGCGCGTCTGCATCAACATACCAGGGCTCAACCGAGTCGTCTCTCTAGAGCGCCTCTGGCCCTCGCGAGTGGGGCACTGCGGAGGTCCACCCCACAACTATGTTCGCATGCCTTATGGCTTGGCGAACGCGGCTGCCACGTACCAGCGCCTCATGAGGGGCATCATGGAGGCACAAGAGGCCAGGCGTTCCGCGGCCCTGGCAGAGATGGAGATGGTCCGCGAGGAGCCACCAGCACCTCCGGAGCCTCACGAGGCCCCTGGGCCTGGGGGCTCGTGAGGATCGGCTTCCACAGCCCACCGAGTCTGCTACACCAACACCCCTTCTTCCTCAACGTCATCAGGTGACATCTTTCAAGTTTCACTTCCAGCTGGGAGCGCCCCCCAGGGCTGCATTATTCCCAGGCCGCGTGGGTCCGTCCCTGCGGCGTGTATCCCTTTTATTTCATGTTGTTAGCTTACCTTGCTGGGGGCGCCCCTCGGGCTGCATGATCCCCAAGTCACTCGGGCCAGACCCAGCGGCATGTATCCCATTTGCGTTTATTTTCGATTATGTGTTCGACCCACCATGCTTGATTATTTGATGCCGGTCCACGGCACCTCTTCTTCTCCATGCCGACCACTTGCACGTTAAAGGGGGGGGGGGGTACCTGAGCATCGCGACTCAGGGCTCTTACTGGCTCTCCAGCCCTCACCCTCTGGCCTTGTCCATGGCATCGCGACCTGGCATACCAGTGACGGCTGAGACCAGCTCGAGGGACGGGACCCGAGGACGTAGAGTGCCGGCATCTAACCAAATTTGTAGGGGCAGATCACAAGATAAGGCCCAGTGCCAGGCGCAACCTGCCTAGAGGTAGGGCCCCGTGAGTCCCGCGCTGGCTCACGGGTGCCCAGATACACCTCGCCAGGCCCTACCGTGCCAGCCACGTGTCAGGGCGGGGCTGCACACACCCCGGGGGCTCCTCCAGGAGGGGGGGCCCCCTCCCACGTACCAGTGGAAGCACCATGCTCCGCGCTGGCTGACGACACTGCCGAGGAGCGGCTATGCCCGTACACATACGGAAGCGCTATGCTCCGCGCTGGTGATAAACAACTAAGGGTGGCCCCCGGGCCGCATCAACCTCAGGGAGCCCAGAGCTCAGTGTCTAGCCTCATCGTAATGCCTCCCCTCGGGAGTGCCGCGCGAGGGGGCTGGGCACGGGGGCTGCGCCTGGGTCACGCCCAGACGCACGCCGTCCAGCCAGGCCCCCCCGGGCCTGGTTCCTCGCGCGTCTCTCCCCGAGCGGAGCCAAGGTATGAAGGTTGTTTGAGTGTCAAGGGAGACTCCTGAGCATCGCGACTCCGGAGCCTAACTGGTCACGTAGCCCCTCACTCCTTAGTTCCGAAAGGCTAACGGCGGTTGAGGTATGCGCGTGGCCGGGCTCTGCAGACATAGAACGGTAGATCCACCCACATCACACCTCCCTACTTGTTGTTCGTGCGCCAAGGGGGACTCCTGAGCATCGTGACTCAGGAGCCTAACTTGTCACGTAGCCCCTCACTCCTTGGCCCCATCCTGGTTTCTGGTCGGGACTAACGCTGGGTGAGGTATGCACGGGGCCGGGCTCTGCCGGCGTAGAACATAAGCAAGTAGGAAGGAAAAGCGCAAATTTCAAGGAATTCAAAAGCAAATATTACAGTCCACACTGTTATCTCAATGCCAAACGCAAGTTTAAACGCCTCCCCGAGGCATGATACATGCGAAGGAATTAAAGGCAGGACATGAGCCACAACGGAGTCACTTGTCGGCGGTGGAGCAGCGCGGAGTGGGTTCGCCTCATGGAGCAGTGGGGTCGGCAGCGCCTTGCTTCAGCTTGGTGTTGAAGGCCCGGAACTACCCCAGTAGAGCCTCCGCGCGACCCTTCACGGCCTCGGCAGCGGCAGCGGCACACTCGCCGCTTACTGGCTCCAGCAGGCTGTCGAGGTCGACTCCGGGATCGCGAAGGTAGATGTGGGTGAGGACCTGCGTCAGTGCTTCAGAAGACAGGACACGCGCCTCGGCCTCGGCCGTGGGGCCAAGGCCAAGGGCGACATCTTCAAGAGCACGAACCAGGAAGGGAAGCAGCTTGGCGGGGCCGTCCTCGGCACCAGCTAGCGGGCTCTCCAGGCCACTGTCGTAAAGGCCACGTCTCAACGAGGAGCGAGCCTTTGCCTCCATCTTCGAGAAGGCCATGCAGTCCTCGGCAAGAACCAGGGCCTTGTCGTCCATCTCGGCTTTCCTCGCCCCCAACTCCTGCTCCAGCGTGCCTAGGCGGTCACGGCGCTTCCTGAGCTTGACCTCCCTCTCCTTGACGGCCGCCTCGCGAGCCTTCACGCCTTCTTCCTGCTCTTGGCGAACGCGGACCTCTTTCGCGAGCTGGTCCCGCAGGCCTTGCAGCTCGTCCTCCAGCGCGTTGCAGCGACCACGGACGTCGACCACCTCCCCCAGAGCTGCGTCACGAGCAGCCTTCGCCTCAAGGACGGCCTGCTTCTCCTCATCGCAAGCCGTCGAGGTCTGGACCAGCGCCGCCTGAATCGAAGTGTCGGAGCGAACCCATCCTGAAGCCAGCTCCAAGCGCCCGGCCACCAACCGAGGGTCGGCGCCAAGAAGATCCTGCCGCAGTCGGTCTAGCTCAACAGCAGCACGATCCAGAACGACAGGAGGAGTCGGGGAGACAGCAGTCGGTGGAGTAGAAGGAGAAGGCGGCAGCGCGGCCACAGCATCCTGAGGCGGAGTCTGCTGCGCCCCAACGGCTGTAGTGGCGGCAGCAGGCAAAGGCACCTTGGGAGTCACTTGGGCCATGGGGGCTGAGCTCGCCCCAGCTAGCTCAGCCAGGCCTCGCGAGGACGACCGGGCAGGAGAAGCCCGTGCGTCGCGGTCACCCTCCTTCGCGGGCAGAGGCGCTGCCACGGATGGAACCTCGGGAGCTCCCTTCGACTTCTTTGCTGCGGGCGCCAGCCTATCCAAGAGATGCGGACGTCAAGCCTCAGAAGAAGAACAAGAAATAAAGACAAGAATCAAATGCTTACGGGTCGTCGCCAGTGAGCTCGAGCGGCCTCCGGCCAAATTTGAAGCCTGAAAGCCGGCTGGAAGGGTCAACCTCAGGAAGCTTGGAAGCGGAAGGTGCGTCTGCGGTCCGCCTCGGGGCCGGGGCAGACCCGCGGGAGATCAGCCCCGTCCTGTCCTTCTTCGGGATCAAGGGCAAGCTCCCGCCGTCCTGCTTGTCATCATCCTCATCGTCATCGCTCAGAGAGAGGCGGAGAGCGCGAGACCTACGCCGGGGGAGGGGAGCCCTCGACTCTCCGTCAGTCGCCTCGGAGTCAGGCCCTTTTTCCCGCTCCCCTCCTTCCTCCTCTTTGCTGGAGTCGTCGGAGGGCACGTCCACCGGTTCCTCGGGAGTTTCCATGGGCACGGGCTCGTCCCCGTTGAAGACGGGCATGGACTCCACTACCTGCTCCCAGTCGTCACGGAGGAACAAGGGCGTAGGAGCGCCCTCCAACCTCGCCACATCGCCCCCGACCAGAGATTAGAGTACCGCAGCCAGATCTCCGTCGGCCAAGGCCGCGGGGCTCGGATGGGGCCTCCACATCGGAAGTGAGTACTATCGAAGCGGAGCCAGCTGGTGCTCCAGGAATTCCCTCAGCAGCGACGCGCCGGTCAGCTTCGCCGCCGCCATGTTGGCTGGCCTCAGATCCGCGTCCATCTTCTCCAACACCAGCTTCGCGTGGGGGTCCACGAGCTCCGCTCGACCCCAATCGCTGGAGCTCGTGGGCTTCTCCATGGGCAAGATCAGCCGAGGGTGGATGCACCCAGCATCCGCCAAGACCCACTTGCTCCTGAAGTCCTCAATCCTTTTCCCGGGGTTCGAAATGGCAATGGCGCCACCGTACGCGATGAAGCTCGCGCACGCAGAAGCAGGACCGCGAGAGGTCCGGAGGTAGAAGTAGTGGCGCAACAAGGCCACTGAGGGCTGCACCCCTACGTGAGCCTCGCAGTAATAGGCGAAGATTGCCAGGAGAAGGACGGAGTTGGGGTGGAGATGCAGAGCCTGTAGCTTATAATGACGGAGGACGGAGAAGAAGAACTCGGAGAAGGGAGGCACCAGGCCAGCAGCAATGGCACTTACGAAGAACGGATAGAAGGTGCTCCCTTGACCCTCAGGGGTGGCTGAGCCGGCCTTGAACACCTTCGCCCTGTCGATGCCCCGCGCTGCCGCCATCCGGCACAACCGGGCGAGGCTCGCCTCCGACACGTTCGGCGAGTCCAGGGCAGACGAGTACCAAGCTATGGCCGGGGGCTGACGAGGTGCCATGGCTTCCTAGGTCACGCGGTCGGAGTATATCTGGAAATTTTGGAGGAAGGAACGAGAGGCGCAAGAAAGGGGATCTGAGCAGCAACCATAGAAAGCAAAAAGCAAAGCCTAGGCGGATGCCGCTCCTTTATCGACTCGCGCGGTTGCTAAGGCGCCAACATCCAATCAACCGCCACGCGGCGCCCAAGGCCGCAGGCTGTTAGGGCCCGCGGCGCTTCGCTCTTGCCCTTCCGCCTCCCTGCACGGCCAAGTTCGGGTGCGCCTTGGGCCCGGGGGCTACTATCGGTGTTCTGGGAACGGGGGTCCCCAGACTTGCCTGCCTGCAGCCTGCGGCGTGGCTCAAAGGGGGGCCCAGCACGGCCCACCTTCATCAACACAGACCCAAGACCCTCGCGAGGGTCCAAGCCTCGCGGGGGGGACGACGCGGAGCTTCCTCGGGCACGGCCTCACCAGGCTGGCTCGCGAGGAGGCGGAGAGATCAAGGCGGGGTACCTCACGAGGTGCCCGTGATGCAAGCCATGACGACCAAGGGCGCCAGGTGGGCGCCAGCTCGCGCAGTGTCCTCCTTTCCTCTTTGGTGCAAAGGGAGCAAGCGCAGCCGCGGAGTACCGAGGCATCAGGCAAAGGTTGCCATTTCGGTGCAACAAGACCAAGACCAGGAGGACTGCAAGACGGAGGTCATTGTGGAGCCCAAGACGGCGTCACCACCAGAGCTTTGTGCAGGCAAAGACTACTTTTGTCAGGATAGCTAGTACTAGCTGTCCCCCTTCAAATTAGCCCGCCATTGTTGGCTCCCTTCCTGCTCGATATTTGGGAAGAGGACCAGGGCCTCTATAAATAGGACCAGCCACCCACAGGATCGGGGAAGTGGGAAAAAGGCATCAACGATCGAGTAGGTTGGAGATCGAATCAGAGGGAGAATCAAGAAGAGAGAGAGAGAGAGGGAGAGAGAGAGAGAGAAGGGTGACTGAACTCCTCCTAGCAGTTCGTCCCCCCCAGCCAAGAATAGACCCTCGCGAGGCCGTTCTTCCTTGTATTGTTCATCATCATCAGCCCAAGAGGCAATCCACCACACCACACACTGGAGTAGGGTATTACACCACAACGGTGGCCCGAACCAGTATAAACCCTGTGTCTCTCGTGTTGTTCTTTCCATAGCTTAGATCTTAGCGAGGCGGAGGGGTGCAGGTAGGTAGGAGGCGAAATCTCCCTCGCACCCCAGTGTTCGAACCTCAAGGGTCTGCCGGAACCCGAAATCCGACAGTTTCAAGTCCCAAGTGTTTTACAAAGTAACAGCACTTGGCACTTGGGGGCTAATGCATGATATTGAGAAAGTTTCTCAAGATTAAGCCGGATTGCAATACTTATTGGGACTAGTAAAACACGGTTATGAAGTTAAGTACCGGTTCATTTATGATAAATTGAGCCGGCCCTTGGGGACTACAGGTGAAGTTTACGCTACTTTTTTGGACTTTCGAAAGAGACAAAGTATCAACCTATATCATAAAGTCTACAGATAATTCAGGTTCATCATCTAAAGACTTGGGGGCTGGAAGAGTATAAGTGAACTGGAGAACATACCTCATATTTTAGCTGCAATTGCTTGACCATCTCAATTTCCGACTCACGGCTGGAATGCACATGACTGACATAGCCGGACAGTATGTCACTAGCATTCAGATGAGTGTAGTGAGAGATATCAAAACGCACTTTCTGCTTCTCCAAGGCTTCTTGCTTAGCAGTGTGCTGGGCTAATATAGTGGGGGTCCCCGGTTCAACAAATCAGCTACCAGTAATCAACACGTCAGTATTAGAAGTTATTGGCGGGTTAGCTGAACTAGATGGTTCAGTGATAGTCAGATTAAGGGTGATCTCATTGGCTGACAACTCAGGAGGATCCAATTGAGCATGAATAGCCGGGTCTTCAGGTGCTTCAAATTCAGAGGGAGGAGTTGGCATGGCCGGTTTAGGTGCAGGAACCTTCAGGTCTTCTGACAGCTTAATCACCTTGGCCTTCTTGGATTTTGTTTGGCCGCTCAGAAAAGTTTAATGAGACAGTTAGTGTAAGGATGCAGTTTTTAAAGATACACAGGAAAGCTGATTTTTCCTTACCCAAGAGCAGTTTTGTAAGCAGGAAACTGAGTCTGAGATGAGTCGCCAGAAGAGCAAGAAACCTCCTGCAAAAGGTAAAATAAAGTCAGTGATGCAAAGGGAATAGATTCATTAATGAAAGCAAAAGATGAAGATGA